>NW_004955454.1:15230073-15281675 GCF_000276665.1 Chinchilla lanigera | reverse complement strand
CGGCGGCGGCGGCGGCGGCAGCGGCGAGCAGCGGCAGCTGCAAGTTGGGCTGCAGGGGCAGCGCATACACTACAATGGCTGCTGGAAAGAGGCGTAAGGAAACAATTTCCAGGCCCGCCGCGTCCAGCCCGAAATATGAGAAAAAAATTATTAGAAATTCCGCGGGCGGTGTAAAGGCGGCGGACGGGCCGGAGGGAGGATGTTAAAGCCCCGCGGTGAGTTCTGCCGGGGTCCGGGCGGCGGCGAGGCGGTTAGCGGGAGGAATATCAGGGTTATTTAAATTATGGGACTGGCGAGGGGCAGAGGAGCGGCGGCGGCGGCCGCGGGAGGAGAAGTTCGTGCCGCCCGCAGCCCTGCCCGGGACCCCGGGGAGACGGCAATAAAATAAAAGAAAATGGGGCGCGGGGCGGCGGGGTCCGGGGCGGCCGCTGACAGGGCGGGGGGCGAGGGGCCGGCGCCGGAGGTGAGGGCGCTGGGAGGAAAACACGTTCGCCCGGGGTCTGGAAAGTTTGAAAAGTTTTCCTCCTCCTCCTCCTCCTCCTCCCTGGTGCTGTGAATATTGTGACAGCGGCAGCGGCAGCAGCGAGAGCGGAAGACATTAGAGACCCGAAAAATAAGGGAAAAATTAATATAAATTCGGTTTTGGGAGTAAACTCTCCGCATTTTCCACCAAAACATCCCGGAGGAAGGTCGCTCCCCGAGGGGCCTGGCGAAAACCCGCGGTCGGCAGTATTTGGGGGGCACTCGGCGTGACTTGGGGTAACTCTGCCCCCCTGTCGAGAGAGGGGCTCTTTTCCGCAGAAACGGGTCTGCTTTCGCCCTCCCCTCAGGTGGGCGAGCCGGGCCGGGTGCGGGGTCTGCGGGGAGGTGCGAGCCGGGTGCGGGGAGCGCGGGGGGAGCGGCGGGGGTGCTAAATGAAAGCAGGAGATCGGCACCGAGCAGGGACAGCTTGTTGTCAGTATCATAAACAACCAAAATGGAGGGAGAACTCAGGCATATAACCAAATAAAAATTTTTAAAAAATCGCAAAAAATCCCTAAAAATCCGGGATGCTCCCCCTTTTCTCGCTAAAGGTAGAAGTGTGAACCGCCTTTCCCCTGAAGCCCATTTTGACTTTGCAGAGACCAAGGAGTTAATATTTATTTATTTTTTAAAACTTTCGAAGAGCAAAAGCCTTTTATAACTCAACCGACAATGAGAAAACGTGAAAATCCGATGCTGGAGAAGCAGAGGGAGGGCGGGGGAGGTGGTGGAGCAGAAACTGCTGAACTTACTGGGACTGTGGGCTGATCTGAGATAAGATAAACACTATATTTGCTATTTTATAACTCCTTTTTAATGATCTTTGCGAGGTTTGGGCTTTTTTTTTGCTTTTTTTTTTTTTTTTTTTTTTTTTTTTAGTGGAAAGAAAGTGATGCCATTTTCTTAATAGAGTTAATATGTGTGATTGGAAGAATAAACCTTTCCGGCTGTAGATCGCATTTTCGTCGCGTTTGTGCCTCAGGTTTTGTTCCTGGTTCCCTCCTTTCTTTAAACTGGGCTCGGGAGCAGAGGGGTGGAGAGGGGATGCTGCTCAGAGCGCCTGGCCCTCGAGGCTGGGCACCTCCAGGGAGGGAGGCGAGCTGCTGGGCTGTCCCTGCCTGACACGTCTGCTTCACCTGTCCACCCTCGCTCAGGAGAGCTGGGCTGAGGCTCCCTGGCTGCATCTCTATGGAGGGGTGATGCCTGTTGCATCACATCGGAGTTCCTGGGCAAGTGCTGCTGATGTTGCTTCCACGTGGGAGGTGGGACAGAGCAGGGCATTTTAAAGGGGCAGCTTCTGTTTTCCTGTGGCTTTCTCACCTGCACGGAGCCACTGCCACAGGACCTGTGCAGGGGTGCGGGGAGGGTGTGGTGCTGGAAGAGCCTTCTCTTTCCATGACTCAGGGGCACCCACCTTTGGGAGGGATGGAGGGAGAGCAGGGGTAAACAGGCTGAGCCCAGGACGGCTGTGTGTATGGCTCAGTTTGTACCCAAGCTGTTCTTTTGTGTAGCAAGCCCTCCCAGGGTACTTTTCATGTTACATTGCTTTGCTCTGGAAGCTGATTTGGGGAGGAACTGTGGAAAAATGGAAGTAGTTTAAGGTGTGTGGCGCAATGGTATAGCATTATTGAACAGTTAGGAACTCTATGCAGTGTGATCAAAGAGCTGTGTATGCCCATAATATGATTTTACAGCCATTTTGTAAAAGCAGTAAAATACCTAATAATCAATTTGGCTTCAAGTACATTGAAGACTTCTAGTTGGAAACTGCAGACAGAGTGATGAAGATTCTTCCACAGTATACGCAGTAGGCTTTTGAGAGGGTACACACACCAGGACCATGGCAAGCTGTACATATATACTCATTTGTGAAGTCCAGCCTGTGCGTGTGCTGTAATTCCTTGCCTTCGAAATGAAAATATTTTAAAATCCTGAGACTTGTCAGTTTGCATCTTTTGGAATTTATTTGTGTTATTTAGCAGGAAATGTTTGCTCCTTGTAAACAACTATCAACTGTCTTATGTTTTAGATATCTGTAGTGTTTTCAAAGTTTAAAATATGCTGCTTAAGTTGTTCGCTGTTCTCTATTGGGATCAAGGTTAATCTGGAATAGAAATTACTTGGGTTACTTTTTCACAGGTATATGGTGTTTCTGAAATAAATGCCTGTTTGCCATTTTTTTATGATTTATAGAAATGGATTAAAGTTATAGCTGATTTGTTAAGCTTCTTATATGGAGTGGAGGGGGTTTTATGCCATACTATATAAACAAATTTTATAGCCTATGATATAGTAACTTGTGTTTATAATTGAGCTCTTCTCGGTGCCTTTTTGTAAATGTCTCCATAACAACACTACATCCGAAGTATTGGAGTACATCATCTTGTGGCTTCTCATTTTGGAATAAGTTACAACTCTCTAAGAGTTCATTTTAAATAATAATGCCATGAACCACTGTTAAATCAAAATTGATTAGAAAGGGATTAACCTATTAAATGAGAAGACAAACACTCCTCACATAATCTTCTGTCCAGAGGTTTCAGAATGCCATCAGTATTTGCAAAACCTTTGAGTTTTTTCTTACATTTTCATTGTTCTGGGTCTCAAGACAATTTTACTGGCTATAGTCAAAATTATGTTTTGTGTTTAAAATAAACGAGACTTTTAGATCTTGAGTAATTTCCACTTTGACAAGGCATATGCTAGTATCAATAATTCAATCTCTGTAAAAGTGAAGGGAAAGTATTTCTTGCAATTATATTAGATCATTGAGTTATTTAGGTTGTTGAATGCTTCAGGTTATGATTGGTTTGTTGTCACCCTAAAATAAAAGTGCTGATACTGTGATTTTTTTTGTTGGTCACATAGTGTGATATAAAACTTCATCTTTGGGTTTTACACAACTAGCTACTTGTCTGAATTAGAAAATGCACTCAGACTGCAAAAACATCCAATCTGTAATTCCTTAGAGAGTCCAATTTAACTAAGGTACAGCAATATCTAATTTGAATTGTTTATAGTAAGGGTTTTTGATGCTTTAGAAATACTAACTGTGGAACAACCTTTGTTGGAGGCTACTGTTGAACTATACCAATAATCTAGGGTTATTGTATAGTCAAAACTTTTATTTGAGTTAGAATTAGAGAAACCTTATAGAGATTCTTATTTAAAATTCATATGCTTAGTTTTGCTATTCAAAATTCTATAAGGAATTTAGTGATTGTGGAAGATGATTTGTAATTGCAGGTAATACTGATAATATTCTATGTCTGTATATTTATTGTAACCAAAATATTTTAATAAGCAGACATTTTATTCCTAAATTTATTAGTGAATTTTTTAACAATATAGTTTAAAATTTTTAATGATACTTTTCATGTTTTAATATTCATAAAATATTGGGAGTTTTCCTTAATTTTTAAAATAATCCTGGTTGTTACCATATACATTTTGGTTTGCCATTGTGGAGATTTATCTTTTCAAGGATTAAATTGTTGTTTTTTAAATTACATGTTTTATTTCTCTCTTAACTGAGATTTGAAAAGCCAGGCAACTAAAACATTTCTCTATACCTATCTTTGAAGTTTTATTTAAATACTCTGTTGAACTGTGTAATCAAACTGATCATCCTTCTAGGAATGTTTTCATATCTTTTATTTAGAATACCATTCTTTGGGAAATTAAAATAATGTGAAATTTTGTCTATCACATACACATACAAATAAACACTCAAGAAAAAGTTTTAATGTATCACTTCACTTACACTGGCTGGAGTACATGTTCTTTTTGATGTGTTTGCAAATGTATAAGAAATAAATATAAATTTGTTCTTTTTATACTAATAACATATTAGATTCCTTAGTTACTTGAGTGAGAAAAGAATTTCAGAAGGAGAAAGCTGAATCTGTCTAGCAATATGTAAGATAGTCAACATTTTCAATGTAAAAGGGCTATAAATTGTTCCTTCTGCCATTTTTAAAATGTTTTAAGAACCTGATAAACACCTTTTCTAAAAGAATCAATACTTTAAATGTATATCATCACTACCAAAAAACAAAGGTAAAACTTTAAATTTTTTAGCAGGAATTAATGTAGACAGCATGTTTAACCAATTGGCTATAAATTGTTCCTTGTGCCAATTTTAAAATGTTTTAAGAAGCTGATAAACACCTTTTCTAAAAGAATCAGTACTTTAAATGTATATCATCGCTACCAAAAAACAAAGGTAAAACTTTAAATTTTTTAGCAGGAATTAATGTAGGCAACATGTTTAACCAATTAGTAAAGTGTTTAGGTAGCCTTGAGAAAGGGTTTACAAATAAGTTAAATCTGAGGGCAGGGTACATCCAATGGATGAACTGTAAAGGTAGCTATGATTTTAGAATTCATATATGGGAATTCTTTTCCATTCTACCATAAGAACACTTTAGAGGTAACTAATCTTTGCTTTTTATATTTATTTCATCCACTAAATTTTTTGAAATATGCAAACCTGAAATCACCATGTTACTGCTTTTCCTTTATGTCAGGGCATTCTTTATATATCCTTCATAAATATAATTTTTAAATTTAATTTCAGAAATTAAATTTAAAGATTTAGATTATTTTAGAAAAGTAATATAGTTACTTTTATAAAAGTGTATAGTTATTAACACTTGAAGTTATGAAAAGTAGGTCTGAATGAGAGATCTAGAAATTATTACAGAATCGTAATTTGATTTATACTTTTAAATTGCCCCACTGCCCCCTGATTTGCATTCTGCTTAGTGTGTGTACCTATCCCTGCCTTCTTTTTGTAGGGTGATGTGGATCAGGACATGCTAGTGTGGGACAGACAAAAGCACTTGAATATTTTTTGTTTTGTGTGTGCACTGGTACTTTTTGTCTTTCGGATTTTGTTCTTTTTAAAAAATAATTATCAGAATACCAAAAAAGTATAAAAAGTGCTATCTCATTTTTAAAAAGTGAAGTGGTGTGATATTGCACTAAAATTGTTAGTGTTTAAAACTCCCTGGATGTCTTGTAAGCAGAGTTACTACAGGATCATGGTATTAAAACTGACCGCAGTGTGTGCTGGGAGTTTGAGATGACTACCTCAGAAGTCCTATGCGTGTGCAGAATGGATGAGCTTGTGCACTTATATCCTGGGTTAGTGGGAAAGGCAGTTTGCATAAAGCATTTCCTTGCTGTTTTTCAGTGAAATCTTTTCCTTATTTAATAACATAGAATACCTAGAAATGTGAAGGTTTAGGAAGCAAAAGTCTCTTTTTGATGTCTTCTAAAAATAAGAGTTTTAAACATTGAAAAAGTATATAAGAACAACAAAAATGTAAACTAAAATGTTTAAAACTGATGGTAAAGAACTAGGTGGACAGCAGTTTCGGAATAAAATAACAGTTATGGCAAATTTAAAATTCAACATGTGTGAATGCAGAATAACCAGAATATAGCAAAAGTTGTCAATTTTAGTAAAGGAGAATGCTAATTGGGGGGAATCTGTAAGAATATTTTTAATACAAACTGCTGGATTCATAATGACCTTTAAAAAATGGATCTTCAAAGCATTTTCTCCTTGTTTTAGATTTGTATTAAACTAAATTAAATTGTAAGAATAATTTGTAATAATTATTTGGAGTTCTTTTAAAAAATAATAAGAAAAGATTATTTTCTACTATTTTTAAAAAAGATTTTAAAGATTGCTTTAAATGTGTAGTTTGCTGAAGTGTTCTGAGAATCTTAGAAACTCTTAAAAATTATTTCCTTCGTTGTTTATTAGAATGCTTAACACTTGCCTTTAAGTTGGTGAAGTAAATTTTACACCCTTAGTCTAAGAATGGTGTGTTCTGTGGACTTTCCTAGGGCAATATAAGTGTGTTCTATAAACTTAGTAACATTTAAAAAGCTTTTTCATAAGACAAGAACATTTACCAACAAAGTTCTTAATCTCTGGGATGTTGTAAGGTGTATACTGGGGGATTTTTCTGTAACATTTAGTAGTTGGCTATTGCTTCTTCCGAAGGATAATTCAAACCTGTTATTGTTATGTTCCAGAGTGGAAGGTGCCCTTAGTATTGGAAAATACTCTGAGTGCAGGAGGCATCTTTTCTTTAAACTATTAGAGTCCTCTACAGCTTGTGGATGATATAACTTTGCAAAATCTTAAATTCTACCTTTTTTTGAGAATAAGAGCCTCATTTTAAATTTTTAGTTATTAAGTATTTGGATTATTCTCATAAACCAACATTGCAGTTGCATGTGTACAAGAGAGCATTAATTCTTGAAATAAATATTATAACTAAAAGGCTGACATCTAACTTTTTAAAAATTGTATCTCTGTAATCAGTAGTTAAACATTAGAGCCTTTAACATTGAGGTACAGTTTTGGAGGCTCAGATTAGAAATCAACTAGAGAATAAGAAATTTAACCTTTTGGACTAAAAGGTAAAATTTAAAAGTGTCACAGTCAGTTTTGTTCCCTTAGACATACATTAGTAAACACCGATTGAACTATTTTTGATCAAGAGAATTTTAAGAAATTAAACCTGGAAGGAAAGTTAAGGTAGTTCAAGTATACAGGTTCAAAATAACACCAGTTAAATTTTAATCTATTAGATTTTCTCAGTAACTTGATTTTATTTTCTTGTATTATCTTAATGCTGAAATTACACAGCACTCACATTACTTTTCATCAAAACCTGAAGGAGTTATAAGTAGGTTTTATTTTTATCAACTTTTGGCAATGAAGTGAAAGTACCATTTTATGTAGTTCCTTTTCTTATGTTGCATTTTGCATTTCCCAAATGTAATTTCTTTAATTATTCCATTCCAAAGAAGAGAAATTAGCTGCATTACTTCAAAACCAAATTTGTATAAACTTATAGTTTATGGAAGAGTTATCACTTTATGTATTTGGATAAGATTTATCATAACCTTAAAAATAAATATTAACATAACCAGCATATCTCATTAAAAGCTACATCTCAGATGTGAATTTGTTTTCTTTGTATTTTTAAAATACTTTCCTAGATCTAAGTAAATGTTTTTTATGTATTTTGATATTTTACTATTGTTTGAGGTAATTTAATTGGTAAAATTTTAATCTAGGTTGTGTTTCTCTCCCAATAGTAATAATATTTTACTTGAAAATCACTATTCAAATGCATACAATTTCAGCATTGTAACAGAATTAGACATTTAATAAAGTAGGGTAATTACACCACAAGTAGTAGAAGCAGATCTACTAGTTCTTTTTTTGGAGGAATTTAAAATATTTCAAAGAAAGATAGTGCCTGTGAGTATAGGTCACACCCAGTGGGGCTTAGTGACATTTTATCCTTTTTTTTCCCTTCATAATACCTGAGCATCCTCAGATCTACTTAGCATGCAAATACCCGACTTAACTGTTCGTCAAGTTTATGTATCAGGCTTACCCTTTAATATGATTTGCTTCACTTTTTAAGAAAAAGATCTGAGACAGACACTCTTCAGCAAGAGTGGTACATATCACATTTTAAAAGATGCTATTTGTAAAACATGTTGCCATAATTGTTTACCCAAATCAAAATGATAGTAAATTATCAAATAATAAATTTGATTAGACATAGAATAAGGTTTTAATGTTTACCTGAATAACCTGATTTACTGTTAAACTGGGAGGAATAGAAGTTTGTAAATGGAGTGAATGCATGTGAAAATCTGGTGGTCTGTAAAAGATCCAAGGCATGTATCCTTTGGTGGTTAATAAAAATACCTTTTTTTAAATACAAAAATTACAATCTTACTATATTCAAGTACTTTCATTATTTTTCAAAGAAAAGTGATGATGAATGAGTTTGTACTCCAGTGACTGTTGTTTTTGAATTTTTAATCATTAAACAGTTTTTATAGTGATTGTCAGGATCTTTTTTAAAAAATAGTACTACAGATGTTTTCCTGAGAAGTCCTTCTTTTGGGGCATTATGCCCTAATTCAAATAGTTACAACTCTTGATTCTGTAAGTAGTTTAGTTTTTTAAAAAGTATTCCTGTTCCCGGGATGTTATTCTTAAGTTCTTGTCTTGATCACTTTTAATCATTATCGTAGATTATTTTTAAATATAAACTAGAGATACAAGTGCTGTACTTAAACACTGGATCTGATGTGATGATGAATTTCACCATACTAGCTCACCTTCTATTGGTTGGTGCAGGGGGAGAGGGAGAAAAAGCAGTTTTACTGTAAGAGGAGTTCTACTGGTCTTACTCAGAGACTGATTCATAATAGCTTTTTAACAATGCATGATACCTCTGCCAGAACTAAAAGGAATTCCTCAGTTAAAACCAACACACCCGTATATCTAAAAACTTTTTCTAAGCAGATTTCAGGCACACTTCTGTGCTTCCATTGGCCATTCCAAGTGTTCTTGCTGTTTGGGTCTGTGTGGTTCTCAGTGCTGCCACCCTGTGTATGGAAGTGCCTATAGTACATTTTCTGTGCTTTATTATGAGGCAGTAGCGTCCAAAACCATTACTGGAAACAGAACGTACACACTGAAGTTAATATAAGAGATACCGTGATACACTCTTCTTCCTTGTAATGTACTAAATCTAGATGTTTAAAAACTACACAGTTGAGAAGTATGATATTAAACTGCAAAAAGTGAATTTAGGAAAAATTTTTGGGTAACTTCATCTGTTTCATCTGTCATTTCATTAAAATAAAGTAGAATTGGGCTAGTCTATATCTAGCTTGAAATCGCCCAAGTAACAATGTGGAGATTCTGATCCTTTAAAGAGGAGAGATGTTACAAGAATTTTGTTAAAATTTTAGCCAAGTTTTATTCAAAAGTTCTTTCTAAAATCAAAACCAAAAATGAGCACAAAAAGACTGTTTCTGCTTAGCAAGAAAAAGAAAAAGAAACTTAACTTGATTGGTGAAATTATTCCCTGAATCACTAGCCAACATGACTTTTGAATTATATCACCCCAAATATTTTGAGTATTAATGTTCCGCTTCAGTCATAAAACAGTTTGGGTGGATCACAGTCTTTTGCTGTTACCTATATTATCTCATTTCATTTTCACAACACTCTGAGATAGGAAGTATAAACAAAGTGTGTGTGCAAGAAGTATTCATGATTTCAGAAAGTGGAATTCTGTTACTTTTTGTAAGTAAGATTTTAGAATGGACAAGCAGTAGATGCTAATTATTATAAATTAATTTATTAGTGTAAACTTAAATTATGTCCACATTGAGATAATATAGTTGTAAAAGAATGTTGCAAAAATTCAATGTTCAGGCACAAAGTTGATACCTAGTAACAAGCTCGAAAGTGCTATAGGTTTATTTATTTTTATATATACATAAAGACTACATATACATGTACATATTTTAAATATATGTCGAGAGAAAATTTATTTACACTAAGTTAAAGGATGTTTTTAAAGATAGAAACCTACACTTTATTTTACAGTAAGCATCTTAGGCACAGTTTTATTAGTATTTAGTTTAAACACTTATTACAAAACCGTATGATTTCAGAATAATGAATCTGCATTTCTTCCTCAATTTTTAATGGTTTTAGTTCAATAAACAGTGTATGTCTATATGGTTTCACTTCAAAGTATTGTTTAATTTGTTCCGTTTTAGATGTTAGGGCTCCAAGGTAGAAGTGGTCTTCCCAGCCAAGAAGTCTGAAAGAATGTAACACAACACACGGTGTGCCAGTGGTTATAAAATGCTAAGGCCAGGTTGTTCTTCGTGTAATCCTCTCCATGGGCGTCGAAAAGTAGGGATTTCTTTCTTTCTTTCCTTCTGGGCTCCCCCACAACACGTCAGTAGCCCTTTGAAATTTTTTAAAAACTTGATCAGTAGGGGAAAGGTGATTAAATATTGAATCATTGGAGTATTACTACCTTGAGACAAAGAAAATTTTTTAAAATGTCTGCTTTATTGTGGTTATTTTGTTTTGTTTCGTTTTGCTTTTTGGTTTTGGGCCTTTTTGTGTTTGTTTGGTTGGTTTTTTGAGACAGGGTTTTGCTATGCATTTGTGGCTGGCCTGGGACTCGCCGTGTAGCTGGGCTGGCCTGGGACTTGCAGGGATCCTCCCAACTCAGCCTCTCGAGTGCTAAGGTCACAGGTGTGCACCACCACGCCCGGCTTCTCGTGCTCATTCATGTCACTGTCAATTCTCAATACTTAACCTCCCCCTGAAGCCGTCTTTCCCCACTCTCAGCAGGGGTCTCGCCTGGTTCCCAGAGAAGACGGGGACCATCAGCATAATGGCTCACCTGGCTCTTCTTTCCCTCCCCCAGATTCCCCCGTGGCAGTGCCGAGCCTTCTGGGGAGTCCTCGGCCGTGTCGGGACAGCTTACTCCCGTGGCTGCGTGTGGCTGTGCTGTAGCTGCTCACGCCACAGGTTACTGCAGCCCCGCTTGGGTCCTCGCGATGTCACTTACTCCTCAGACCCTGAAACTTCCTGTTTCTTCCTCTGTACCTGCAAGGCGTGTTCAAATCTTCTTCCCCTTCAAAGGCAAAACCCAAAACCGCTGCCTTCGTCCCGGCCCCTCCTCAGGGACCCTCCCCTCGTGGACGGCTTGCCCCCGAGGAGTGGTCTGTGTCCATTCTGCCGCTGCGCCCCTCACTCTGGCCCTCCGCCTCGCGTGGAGCGTGTGCGTGGGGAGAGCGCCCGTCGGCAGCCCTCAGTGCCACGTCCGGGCCCTCTTTCCGCCTCTCTCGCTGGCTGTTCCGCAGTGTTCTGCAGCTCTGCGACTCCGGCCTCTCCGCCTCGCCACCGCCTGCTGCTCCCCGGCACTTCCTCTGCAGTTCTCTGCGATGCAACTGTCCTTCTGCCTGTACCAGCCACCGGCATCCTGGCATTTCCCAGAGCTGGCAGGGTTCCCTGCTCCACTTCCCGTCCAGTGTCCATTTGTTCCCTGGGCACCATATCCCTCTCGTGGTTCTTTGACTTGCAGCTTTGTGCTGATGAAGATTCCATCTCTGCCTGTCTCTTCGTTCTCCATGCCTCGTTCTCTTTGTTACTCCATCTCTCCATCTGTGTGTATTTTTCCCAGTGTCCTATGCAGATTGTACAAGTACCTGCCACAAGTCAGGAGCTAAGCCGGATCCCACCCTTGTCGAGCAAAGGAAACAGACAGAAACCAGAGTTCCTCACCTTATAGCAGGTGGAAGGAAGGTAATAGAAGGAATATAAGGATGAAGAGTGTTCAGGGTCTGGGGAAGAGGAGCTCTTAGAGTTGGTGAGCAGGGAAGACCTCTAGATAAAGGAACCTTTGTGTAGAGGCCCGAGCAGTGAGACGGATCAAGCCTGAAACACCTGGAGGGACGCCTCTCGACGTAACCCCTGCCATGGTGCAGGAGTCCACACGTTGGAGGCAGAGGGACCAATAAGGGACTGGCCAGAGAGCCACCTGGCCGGACATCTGCCCTTTTTGGAGACTGTCAGCCAGAATGTGGGCAGGCTCCTGGGCTGCCCTTTACAGCCCGGCTGTTCGCTCTGGCCTTGACTTCATCCTCATCCTGCCATTCTCTGCCAGTGGCACCATGGAAAGCACAGCTCCTGGGGTGAGTGATCTCCCTACGTGCTCCCTCCCCTGTGTCTTGGGGAGCCCTAGCCCAGCTCCCTGCTGCCGTGACTGCCACTGTGCCCAGGCACCTACTCGCCTGCCCCAGAGCACTTCTCAGTCCCGTGCACGTCCAGCATTCTGCTGGGCTGACGAGGGTCTTGAGCTCCCAACTTTCTCTTCCCCATTTTCTCTGAGAACCGGACACACTAAGTGCCTGGGGAGGAGGGCTGTGTTGTTAGGTTAGTCTAGAGGGGGACTGTGGTGAAAGGAGGCTAAGAAAGCCTGGAACAGCGGTGAGGGGCTCTTCAGTGAGTCATTCGCCCAAGAGGGTATCACAGGAGAGTACTGAACCCCCAGAGAGGTCAGCAAGGAGAGACTTGGGCTGGCTCCTTACAGGCAGCTAGCCTCCTGTTAATTGTAAAGCTCAAAAGACAGCAAGGTTGGATGGTGGGGTTAGCTTGTCTTGTTTCATCTCTGCTGTTCCCCACCCGGCCCACTCCCTCCGTCGTTCAAGGCTAAGCCCTGCCCAGCATGTATGGACAGACTCCTGACCGCCGCCAGGCAGGAAGCCGACCTTCACTCGCAGCAGCCTTGCCGGGGGACTGTAGAGACAAGTACGTGCACCCCAGAGACGCAGGAGACAAGAGGAGCACGCGGAGCCAGCGGAAACCTGGGATCCTAGGGGGACACACACAGACTTAGACACAGCGGGGTTGAGAGGCACACTCACCCGGAGAGGTGTGCGGCGCTCTGCAGGTCTGTGTGGGCTGTCTGTATTTGTATTTTCAGGATGGGAAAAAAGATACGTGGAGAGGAGAAGACGCATACACCGCTCATATCTGGAGAGGAAAAAGAGTTATACAGACCACTTCAGGTCTCTTTCCCCTTGTTGAGGATGAACCCAGAGTGAAGGCAGACGTCACCAGAATGTGCTGGGAGACACTGACACCAAGTCCAGGGCCAGAGGGCGACACACACCAGGAGGTGGAAGGTCAGGGACGCAGATGGACGAGACAGTTACTCTCACCCGAAGATGGGAGAGGAGGGACACACGCTCCCCTTTCGAGGAGGAGGGGGACACGGGGATCCCACTGTCCCAGGGCCTACACACACACACACACACACACACAGTGGTGCTTGTGTGTTACTGGAGTGCTGCTGTGGTGCTTGACCTGCCGTGCCTTAAACGCAGTGTGTCGGGAGTTGGCATGTCTTGATATTACCTCTCACCTGCACGCCAGAAGCACTTAGGAGGTTTTGTGAGACTAAAGCATTCTGCGCTCTACCAGTTGAAAGAAGAGATTCATGCTGCTGGTTTTGGGTCCTGTCTTCTCACCAGCCCGCAGCACTTGGGGAGCTGGCTCCCTCCTGGCTTGTACTCTGCCCCATTTCCCACCAAAAGCCCCTCTGAGCTTGGAGTCTCCTGTGTCCTTGGGCTTAGGCTGAATTGGCTCAGGCAGGGTGACCTGCTTAGCGCTACCTCAGCTCTTGAATGCGTACCTGGGGTCTTCTTGAGTCTGTCTCCCCGCCTGCAGCCTCTGCCATCCCTGCTGCAGGTTCTGTCTCCCTCCACCAGTCTCTGCCGCCTGTTCCCTGCGCACCCCGCCCCGCTGCTCTGAGGAGGCTGGTTAGTTTCTGGGAAGAATGCAGGTTACCGATAAGATGATTAGCACCCTCTGTGGAATAACAGTAACATGACGTGACAGAGTGCTTGCTCTCTGCTCACCGCTCAAGGCACTTACACCAGTGATGCTGTAAAATCCTCCTGACGGCACCTTAAAATCCTAAAATGGTGCTGTGGTTATTTATATGGTTCACAGAGGAAAAAACGGTACGCAGAGATTTAAGTAACTAAATGTAGAGAGAAGCTTGGGAAAAAATCCTCATCAGGATGCCTGACCACTGACATACGTAAAAGGTTGTTTTCTAAACAGTCCTGTCTGTTCTAAGAAATTGTAGCTAATAATTACAATAGTTATCTCATAAAACTGTAATTGCTGGCAGTTATTCGGTCGCTCTACCCCATGTGCACTAAGAAAATCGAGTCCATTGGGTACATGTTGTCAGCAGTGTGGGCTGGGGACATGGCTCAGCAGCACCGCTGCTGCCTGCCAAGCACAAGGTCCTGAGTCCGATTCCCGGTACCAAAAAGCAGTGTGCTCCCTACCCTCCAATCTTACTGTGCTCTAGCCTCTGCCTCTCTTGGCTCTGGAGCTCTGTTCTCCTGCCCTTAGCTCATCATCTCTTTCCCTGTCCCACTGAATATGAAACTGTTCTGCCAGCGCGGGTGTCTGAGATGCTCAGACTGTATGGTTCACCGCCTTTGTGGGGCTGGCATCTCCGTCCGGCCATCCGCTTTCTCCTGCAAGCTTTTACCTCCTCACTGCCGTCCGAAACCGCACTTGTTCAGGCGTCCACGTCACCACTTCGCTGAGGCGGCTTTGGCCGGGGTCCCGTCCAGCAAATGCTTCTTGACATACGTCCCCTACCCCAGGTCCCGCAGGTGCTTTCCTTGGTGCTGGGTCTGCCTACTCCACGGCTTTGGTCTCTCCCGTGTCGTGCAGCCGCTGCTTGCAAACCACCCCACAGCCTGACACAGCTCCTTACCTTGCTCTGCTAGTTTGTTCTCCACCTTTACTGTAGTTTGTAAACACCTAGTCATTGTATGCTGAATACTGGTTGACAGGCAAAAGGGTCAAGCCCTCTCCAAGAATATCTGCTGCTAAAAAATTATGTATATATTGAAGGCCATGACTACTAAAATTACTTGTGGCTGTGTTACTTGTACGTCAGTCTCAGATTCCTAAGAAATCACTCAGGCTTAGGTAGCATAGAATGTCACTTGGTTTTTTTTTTTGTTTTGTTTGTTTTGTTTTGGTTTTTTTTGTTTTTTCTGGTTTTGTCTCTGGTACCAGGAACCGAACTTACAACCTTGCGCTTGCCAGGTGGGCGCTTTTGCCGCTCAGCTAAATCCCCAGCCCCTAGAATGTCACTTGACTGGCCTGTGTGTTTTTTGGCAGGATCAAGGTTTCACAAATGATTGTATATATTACTTAGTTCCCAGAACTAAGAAATACAAACTCTTTTTAAAGGTATAATCACAATATAATTATTATACCCCAAAATAAAATAATTCTTTAATATCATCAAAATACCTAGTGTTAAAATTGCCACAGTTGTCTCTTAAATTTTGTTAAATCAGTTTGCATGATTCAAATCAAATAAGGGCCATACGTACAGTTAGTTGGTGGATCTCTGTGTGTCTTGTTATTTTTGATGCAAAGGTTATGGCTTTCCATTTTTCCCGCTTAAACTTACTTTGTTGAAGAAACGGAGTCCGTTACCGTTTTGATTTTGATTTGGTCCTATAACATGTCGTACAAGTCTGCGTCTTGTTCATCGCATTCCTCTTGTGTTTTTTATGTACTCTCATCGCCATCTGTTCTATAACGTTCAGGTTCTGCATTGTTAGTGTCTAAAAGGAAATTTGGAAAGACTTAATGTGGAAGAAGTAAATATTGAATTGAGTACCGTAAGCAATTGGCATAACAAGACTACCAGTGTAAATACAGTAAGTGTAGCTGTATGGTATTTAGTTTTGGGACAATATTGGGGTTCTCATCATAAGACGTATGTTATATACTAATATATCTATATTCTTCTGGATGTTTTTTCTTTAAAAATGTGTAAGCTTTTCAGAAATTGAATTAGGGACGCCCTTGTTTTGTATCTTAACTTTATAAATCTCATGTATCTACCCAGAATTTCCTATTTGTTCATGTATTAGTTCTGTGTATTCTGAAAAGTTAGAACTTTGCCAGTGAGCACCACAGTTTATTTTGCTTTCTTCTAGTTGTCCATGTTGGTTGTTTCCAGGCTTTAAGTAATGCATTGATGAATGACCTTTTGCATAAACCTTTGTGGGAATTTCAGGTTATTTTCTTTAAGTTGTTAGATGTGAAATGAATGGACAAAAAGATAGATGCCCCCCTTTTTCTCTTGACAGTTGGTTGGCCATTTTGACCTGCAGGAAAGTCTCGCAGTCACCAGGAGAACACAGCAGTGCCATTTCTTACCCTTCCCCAGCGTGCCCGCAGTCGCTTACAGAAGCATAGCCGTTACCTGTGCTTTTTGCTTTCTCTTTCCTGGATTTGTCTTTCACGTATTTTCCCTTTTTTGCAGTCAGCTGTGTTGCCATCAGCAGGTTTGCCTTTGATCCAAGGCAGGTCGTTTTCTCTGTACCAGTTTCTCTGGTAACTGCACTTGTTCTTATTTTGCCTGAATTACTGACACTAACGGTACATGGTATGCACTTTGATAATAAAGTGTGTGATAGGTGTGGGTGTTAACATCTGCTTTGCTGAGCGCCTGGTTTTCCTTTCTGGTGTTCTCTTGTGTTTAAGAGCATTGATGTTGCTGTTGTATGTTACACAGTATTACAAGTTTGGGTTGATACCAAGGAAGAAATTAATTTCAAAACTGAATCAGGATTTGCAAAGCAGATAAATTAAGGGAGAAGCTATTCATATTGCCCAACAACTTGCTTTAAAAAAAAATGATTGAAATTGGCACCTCAACTGAGAGGTGCCGGTTGAAAAACCTGAAGTGTTAGGACTACTCAGAAGTTGTAATCAAGATGCTCTGAAATTCCAGTACGTTACTGAAAATACGCACGTTCACACAATGGTCTGCCGCATACCGTGGTTGCTCGGAACCCCTGAACCGTCCTCGCTGACCACAGCCTCTGGCCTGTAGCTTTGCTTGCTCCCTTGCTTCTGTCGAGTCCCGCTTCCCTCTCACCATGCTTTCAGGCTTTAGCACTGACTTTGCCCTTGCCTGTGTGCTCCTGCTGGTCTCGCATGCTTTTGCTTGATGCCGCCACGCTGGCACTAGCTCGAGTCCTAGGCCATTCTGCCACATCGGCTACCCTCTGTGCCTGCCTTGCTGCTCCCCACCCTGGGAGCATGCTCTGCCTCTGCGTGTGCGTGTGCATGTGCGTGTGTGTGCGCTGTCTGTTTGTATCTCCAGATGACGAGGGGCAGTGATGTTAGCAGGTGATGTAGGAATAATATGAGTAGTGAGCCCAGGCCCTGTCAGGATTTGACCCTCCATTACTTTTGTCTTGGGACATTCTGTTCCTTCCTTCTTCCCCCTTCTCCCCAGTGCCAGCCTCCCAAGGCACTCTCACTCAGCAGTCTGTATTTCTCATGTCTGCCATTGCCTCTGCTAGAATGTTCTCCTCCAACACCTGTTCACCTGTGCGCCGCGTAGGCGTCATCTCCTCCCTCCTTACTGTCTGTGCACCCCTCCTGTGCCAGTTAGTCTCTAGCTCAGCATCTGCACACACCTCCTTACCCTGCCTCTCTGCATGTAACGTGGGTTCTGTCCCCTCCAGTTCATTACCCTTCCTCTGTTGGCCTTTCCTTTTCCACCTGATCCATCCTGTTAGCATTTCTGCCATCTTTGAAAAACAAAAAACACAGCAACATAGAGCGCTCTCATTTCCATAGCTTCGCCTTCAATGAACATCATTTCTCGCAACGACAAGGAGTGCTTAGTACCTGGATTCTTCGCATACACTCAACCTGAGTAGTTGTTTCCATGATCATCAAAAGCCTGCACGTAACCAGATCAGAAGGAAGCAGCACGTACACCTTCTCCTCGCTGCTGCCTCCGGAAACACCCTCTTCCTTCTGCCTCTGTGACGGGCAGCTGTCAAGGCTGTTGCCGCTCTTCACTCTGTGGCTGTCGGTTGCAGTTAGTAACATTCTTTCTGAGTGCTGCTGGCTGTGCTGTGTCCTTTCAAACAGCGTCATTTATTCCTCGCAACGCAGGAGAGCTTGACTGACTGCCTCGCGTTACAGCTGAGGGAACTGAAGTGGAGAAGGGGCAGGTCATTCACTCAGGCCACAGTGCTGGTCCGCGTGACCTCGTACCCTCTGGTGCGCCCGCTTCCACAGACCCAGAACAGCCTGACCAGCTCCTGGTTGTTAAGCCGGCAAGGTTGTTAAGCTTCCTCCTCTGCTGTTAAGCCGGCAAAGCCAGTGGCCCTCTCACTGCTTGCAGTCGGGTCCGCGCCCGCAGCCGTACTTCTCCCGCCTTGCTTAGGACACCAGCTCCACTGGAGGAAGCCTGGCCTGGCTGCACCCCCAGCCCACACACTGCCGGGCCCTGCCCTGCTCTGCGCCCCTCTCTCGGGTGCACACCCCGCCCCGCCCGCCCAGCCGGACAGCCCCACACCGTACCTCCCGCCCTGCTCTGTTGGCTTTTCCTGCGCAAACCCCCCTCGGAAGTTCCGAAGAACCTTCTCTTCTTGTGAGTTTTCCGTGTAGCTAATCTGCACTCACTTTGTGGCATTCTTCTGTCTGCTAGATTATGTTCTCAGTAGTGATGAACAGTACTCTTCTGGCATACCTCCCCCGGTAGGCGACGCGCTCCTCGGTAGTTACGCAATGGCACTGATTTGTTACCTGACAGTTCTTCTTGCTGCCCATGCCCAGCACTTCCGTGCAGGTAGGCGGACGATGGTATCTGCCGAAGACGAACTTTCTAGACATGACCACAAGATGGCACAGTGACTGCAGTGTTTGCACATCCGTTGAGAGTGCACCAGTGCAGGAAAGAGCAATGTCTTCTGGAGCAATTTCTGGATACTCAAGGGAGTGCAAGAGAATTTTCAAGTTTAAAACATTCTGTCAGTTCCTAGTTATTCACTGAGGTAATCAAACAAATTTGGCCGCTGTTTCCTTCCACGAATTCACTTGGCCAGTGGGATGGAAAGCCCCCTCCCTTGCCTGTTCGTCTTCCTTCTGTTCGTTCTACAGATATTTCACTGCCCCCCAGGTGCGTCCATTCTAGGTCGGACATAAAGACATGGCGTTAAAAGGCAGGGTCTCTGTCCCGATGGAGCTTATGTTCTGTGGCATAAAACCAAGAGTTTCTCTGCTGTCTTTGTTGCTTCCAAAGTCTTCTCCCCTCTTCTGCAGCATGGATCGATCCATAGTTTTATATTTCCATACGGGTTTCAGTTCAGCAAGAAAAAGGACCACCAGTCAGCACGTAGCAAGGACTAATTCTGTTTCAGCCACGGTTCTTTGCGGGCTTCTCTTCTACTTCCCAGTCGCCTAATCAAGAATTAACTCTGTTTTCTTTATGGTTAAAGATAATGAGGTTCAGAAAGGGCAAAACTTTCGTCCAATGTTGCACAAGTAAATACATGGGAAAATATACACTGTGGTCTGTGTATCATTCATTTCTTTGTGATCAATACTGGTACAATTAAGCAAAAGGAAACTATCCAACGTAGTTTAGAAACATTTCTTCTGCAACATGTAAGCAAGAGTATAAAAATTTCAGGAGGATAATAATTTAGAAATGTCAAATACCATACACTGTTTTAACACTATGAGAAGTTACTGCCTGGTAGAACAGTCATCTTTGTGGTAGGAGTCTTAGCTGAATATTCATGTTTTTCCCTGGACTGCACCCCCCCCCCCCGTGCCTTCCTTCCATACCTATTCCCGCCACCACCCTGGTTCTGGGAGACAAGATTCATTCTACACAGCTCCTGCCAACCTTTGCTTCAGTTTCAGGAGGTTGAGGGCAGGGGATTAATTTCAGAAGCTATGTGAAAGACACATTCCCATGTTGTGGAATTCAAAGTGTGGGATCTTGATTACTGTGTGTTTCAGTACAGCAGGTTTTTTTTCTAGCAGATCGTTTTCTCTCATTTTCAGTAATTATAACATTTTCACAAGTACATTATAATCTCACCAACCACAATGAAGCCCCCAAGCAGAAGTCAGTCTGTCTCTGAATAGTCAATAATCACATATTGCCCAAATTATCATTCAGTTTACCTTGGAAACAGCTGTGGCTTCACGTTTGTTAGTTTTACCTGTGTTGTGATTTCGGTTTGTCTGTGACCATGAGTACCATAAAATTTAAGATACACCCTGCCTATGTGACAGAGACGAGAAGGTCAGAAGTACACTACTTCAGTTAATCGTTTTTAATATCAATCTTCCATTATATATGAGTGCATAGTCTTTTTCTCGTGAAATATTCCTCTTGTTTGTCTTTCTCTTGAACCTGTGGTATGAGACAGAGAAGGTGTTTCTTTTTTAAAATTCCACATCAGGCATTTTGGGGCAGCACTTATTTTTGAGTCACACACTGCATATGTTGTATAACTCATTGGTCAGTGTACTGAAGGTGACGATAAAAGGGTTGTGCGTATGTGTTTTTGTACCATCGTGTAGTCAAGAAATCATAAATTGATCTTTTATAAGTCGTCTCTATTTAAAAAGATTGTACAGAGGCTGCCTTCAGACACTTCAGTGGGTACTTCCTTTGGTATTTGATAAATGAAACTTGTCCCAGAACTATTTATCATCCACAGGTCTCGATTCCAGTTAGAATGTATTCCTGGAGCGCTTAAATTATGTAGTGTGATATACAAGTTCATAACCAACAGGTGAACTGCCCTGGCTTCCTCCAAGCTTGGCAGCTGAGAATGTGGCTCTGGAAGCTGCCTTGGTATGTGTCCTTCCTAGCAGGGATCGAAGGCAGCCAACATTGAAACTGATATTCCTCACATTGCCTTTTTCTTCCTGTATGGGGAGGAGATGTTAGTCAGTTTGAATCATTTCTCTTATAAAGAATTTTAATTTCTCAATTCTCAGTTTTTTTCATGTTTTAGTAAATTCATAGGTAGATTTGTTTCTCTTTTTCATGAATATTGGGTTTTTTTCCAATATAAAACCTTGGCCATTGTTTTCATAGCTTTACTCGGCTGTAATTAATATCATAAACTGCACACATGAGAAGCATGCAGAGTTCTCACTTGGGACATATGTGCACATCTCCGAAACCATCACCACAGTCGGCATTGTAAGGATATCCATCAGGATCAAAAGTATACTCGCTTCCTTTATGAATGGTCCTTTCCTACTTTCTGTCCCCAGATAACCATAGATCTGCTTTTCGTCACTCTGGTGTACTTTTAGTTTCCTAGACATATAAATGGAATCGTCTGACGTACTCTTACTTGACTTCTTCCGTTAAATATAATGATTTTGAGGTTTATCTGCAGTATTGTATGCATCAATATTTTATTTCCTTTTGTTACTAATCAGTAGCCTGTTATATGAATCTACTATAACTTGTTCATCTATTCACACACTGATGGAAATTTGCATTGTGTCTAGTTTTGACTATTATAAAGTTGCTGTGAATGTTCAGGTGCAAGTCTTTGAGAAAGTGTATATTGCTGTGTCTCTTGAGTACATAGATTGATGCGAAGTGGCTGTGTCATATAGTAGGCATACGTTTAGCTTTTCAAGAAATCACCCAACTGTTTTCCAAAGTAATTGTACCATTTTTACTTTCCTGTCAAGAGTGGATAGGAATTCTACTCACTTCACATCATGATCAGTGCATTATATAGTCAGATATTTACTGTTTTTCATTTTGGTCATTTCAGTGGGTAGATATCATTATGCATATGAACCACAGAAGGGTCTCATTGTGGTGTGAATTTGCTTTGCCCAGTGACCAGTGATGTTGAGCATGTTTTCATGTGCTTTCTGCCATCCATATATTTTCATAGGTAAAATGAATATTCCAATTATTTGTTTATTTTTCAAATGTTTGTTTTTGTATTGTTGAGTTTTGAAAGTTCTTTATTCTAGATACAAATTCTTTATCAGGTATATACTTTATAAAGGTTTCGTTCTAGTCTTCTGGTGGCATTTTTTTTTATTCGCTTGACAGTATCTTTTGAAGAACGGTTTCAAGTTTTTGATGAGATCTAATTTATCAGCTCATTATCTTATGGGTCATGCCTTTGATATTATAAACAATCAATTTTTGAATGACAGAGATTTTTCAGTGTTTTTCTTCTAGAAGTTTTGTAGTTTGGATTGGCTATTTAAATCTGTGATGTGGGGCTGGTGATTTAGCTCAGTGGCACAGCACCTGCCTGGCAAGCACAAGGTCATGAGTTCGATTCCCAGTACCGGAAAGAACAAAACAAAACAAAAAAAAAAAACCTGTGATGTACATAAAGTTTTGTATATGTTGTGAAGTACAGCTCTAAGTTCATTTTCTCAGTATAGAGACATCAAATTTTTCAGTAGCATTTGTTGATACACACTATCTTTGCTAAAGTAACTTTCTATTTATAAAAGTAAAGACATTTGTATAAGACAGTAAAGTATAAAGCCTGTGTCTTGCCAGTCTTTCAGTTGTAACTTGCCTGGGTACATTTAAGGGTACTAGTGGGGCAGAGGGCTAGTTTCAAGTGCATACGTTACAAATTTGGGACCATAAGTGTACACATTTATTGTGTGCCCTGTTTTTAAACTTTTAAAGTTATGTGTGCTTTCCCATGTGATTTAATATTCTTTAACTGCTCTTTTTCATGTGATTTAATGTTCTTAAACTGCCTGATTTCTAACAGCTGCATGGTTGGTGTATCACACAGACACACAGTAGTATGCTTTCACCCTTTTATGAGACAATCAATTTTATTTTAACGTATACTTTGATCATGAAGCAGGCCCATCTCTAAGAAATAAATAAGTAAAATATACTTTGAATATCTCTAGACTTAACTCTTTTCTCATTTTTGCTTTAGTTTTAGAATTATCAAGTCAGTATATATGAACTTTTAAAAAGATTTGATTATGTATTTCCAGAATGTATTGCAGAAACGTTTCAACAATTTACATTCCCACCAGCAGTAACTAAGCAATTTCACGCTTTCTGGCAAGTTCTCTTTGTTTCGATAGAACCCTCAAGGATGCCCTGAGCATCTCTCTGCATCCCTCAGTGGCTGTTTCTCCTCTGACCAAATATCTGGCTCTGTACTCTTATCAGACGCTGGACCCTTGTCAGCCCTGACCAAGGTGAGAAAACTCCTTGCATTTCTTGCCCCTGCTACCAAGAAACTTAGCAAGGTAATCATACATCCCTCCTAGGTCTGCCGTGACCAGAATTTCCCCTCCTTCTCGGGATCCTCTTCTTGTTTCTTCAAGAATGTCCCATTTTTCCCCCTCTCTCCGGGGTCCTGAGTCCGCTTTAGCTACCCACCATGCTTTGTGTAGGTGTGAGGTTCTTCGGAAGAAAGCATCCCCTTGCTGGCAGTCCTTCGCTGCTCACCCAGCTGGCTTTCCTGTTGTACCTGTTTCTCTCCTCTCTCCCTCCTCTTCCCAGTCTTTCACCCTCCTGTCTCGCCCAGTATTCTGACTGAACACTGGGAGTCTTCGTGCCCAAGTGGAGACCGCTCCCCAAGACTTCTGTGGTGATTCTGCACCCCTTTACAGACAGCTGTATCTCTTTGTGGGTTTTGTCACTTCTTCCCCTTTAAATTACCTACTTTTATTTCTGAGTGGTAGTTGCTAGGCTCCAGGATGAGTTAGCCAGTAATCTGGCTGGACTCTGTCCGTGAAAGTAAGCTCTCCAGCTGTCTCTGTTTTCCTTCCTCTCAGAGCAATGGGTGTGCAATGGCCAGAGTATAAGTGCCCTTTCTTGGAGGAAGTGTTACTTGCACTGGCTTTGGTCTTCGCTTTGGAATTCTCTTTCTCATTCCAACAAGCGGTCTTTCTCCCCTCCTCTTTCTCAC
The DNA here is from genome assembly GCF_000276665.1 of Chinchilla lanigera. Classification (NCBI taxonomy): domain Eukaryota; kingdom Metazoa; phylum Chordata; class Mammalia; order Rodentia; family Chinchillidae; genus Chinchilla; species Chinchilla lanigera. The sequence continues at coordinate 15,257,963 of NW_004955454.1, read as the reverse complement.
CTCCCCAAGTTATTCTCAGTGTTGTTTCTCAGTGGTTTTGACCCACTCAGCGTTTTAGAACTGCCCCTTTCTTACCGTGAGTGCGTGACTGTGACATGTTCGGGCCATAGAGGAGTCAAAACAGTCACTCATTTGGATCGTTACAAAGTCTGTACATTACAGGACCCTGCAGTTCATCTTAGAAACCACAGTAATCTACAATTCTGACTCACGGTGCGTTCTTCTGTCAGGCCCGTTTCTCAGATACACACACACACACACACACACATGCACGCACGCACCTTTTGCAGACTCTTTTGGGGGAAGAGAACTGGGGACAGAACCCAGTGACACTCGACAGGCCCTCCCCGCTGAGCTGCAGCTCCACCCCTCTGTAGAATGTTCAGTTTTAAACGGTCTCACCAGGCTGCGTGGACCGGCCACAAGCTTCTGCTTCGGCCTCCCAAGCAGCTGGGATTTCAGAGTGCACCATCATGTCCAGCTTTTTTGACCTTCCTTGATTGTAGATGTTTTCAAGGCAAAAAAAACATGCAAAATTCCTAGTTTTCTTTTTTATTTTCTGACTTTTCATGGTGCTTGTTTATGCCACATAACATTATTTTGTTGTTCTTAACTGCTGATTTGTCACACTGATCACCACCAGTACTTCTTTCTTACAGCAGGGTTAGCAGGGTACAGCAGGTTTTATTTAACAGTTGTATTTCTTTTACTTATTTATTTATTTTTTTAATTTTAAAAATAAAAGGAGGAAAACATTGACAGACAGCCTTTTACAAAATAGCAAAAGAACAGTACAGACAATATTCTTTTATTTATTTTTTATGGGGGTGAGGGTACTAGGGATCAAACCTAGGACTTCAACCAAAGGTACGCTCTGCAGCCGCAGCCAGACTTCTTAGAGAGCTGGGGCCGTGTTTGTTAGGGCCGCCTATGCTCACGCTAAGACCATAGATGATACTTACCCTTTCAGTGTCAGGTATTTATCTTTATAAAAGGGTAACTGTGTAAAATTGAGCAGTGACTCTCTGGTTTAGGGACATGAGACCCTGATTTCTGCGTGAAATTTCTGGCATTCCTTTTCTGTCTTGATTATGGACCTAGAGGTCAGACTTCATAATCTGTACCAACAAGGGGATACTTAGGGTAACTCAAAATACAGTATGTCATTCTGAGGGATTCATTTTGGTTTTTCCTTGTATGTTCTTGAAGATGGACCTGGCCCTGGGAATTCGCTTAGTAACCGTATTAGTCACATTATACAGGTGAACTCAGGAGTGAAAAGTTGACCCTGGCTCTTTATTCTGCCTTCACTTTGGGACACGCAGTGGCTTACCCCTTCTGTGGAAGCAGAGACCAAGGAGAGCACTTGTGGGTCAGGGCTCCTCCTCAGCCGTTTCCCAGAACAAGACAGGCAGCTCAAAAGAACTTTTCTGAAAACTGTGTTGCGGTAAAGATAGTGTATGTGTTTAGAAGAGTAAAAAAACAGCCAACTTGAGAATGGCAGTAAGCTCGGAGCAATAGTTCACTGAATAAAATGGGAATAATCTAGATAGCTTTGATACATGGGGAAAATACAGGAACCTAGAGATACTGATATGTTTACTTTTCATTTTTCAATGTACTGTATTTCTAACAGAATTTAAGATAGATTTTTCAGTAAAGTACGGTGACTGCGAATAACTGATGATAAATAAAGAGTTGGTTCCTACGCCATTAACGAGGTGAGGCCTGACTTTTGGAATTTCAAACTAACTCTTCTTTTCTTTCCAGGTTGCCTCTTGGTGCTGCCTTGGCGGTATTGGGCACCCAGAATGCTTCCTTCTGTGACGGTCTATTAATAAGATTGCCTTGTTAGATATGGAGCAGGGGGTCGCAGGTAGGTGGCTTTTACCATTATATGGCATGACTTTCAAAGTGGCCCGTTATTCCAGTTCCGAAATAATGCCAGAGACAATACTGAAAGCTTTGAAAAGCATGCCACATAATACGCATGCCACTGACAGTTGCAGGTCCTCCAGAGCGGATTGTGAGCCGCGGGACTGCAGTAATAGGTGGGCCCTAGGGGAAGGCTGACTATTCCTTACTCCCTGCACAAAATACATAGCTGCTGTAAAGGCTCGTGTGTTTGTCTGCCCCAGATAGCCCACAGATGAACTCCTAACCAAGTCCTCCCTTCTCTGGATCTTGCTCATCGTGGTAGATTATGCCATGTTGCCACTATAACTTGAGTCTTCCGGGAAGGATCTGGTGAACTGTGGGCAGGCGGACAGGAAGATTAGAGCTGCTCCCTGGGATGGGGCAGGTGGTGTAGTAAGGAACCCAGCATGACGAGAGCAGGGTGCTAGCAGCCTTGGGAAGAGGACAGACCCAAGCGTCTAGGTTTCCCCACCCGCGGATGCAGCTCACTAGCACAGTGCTGGAAATCCAGGCACACTGAGCTGGGCACCAGCAGGTAAGTCTGTCAGCGGACCTCAAACACGGGGTTAGAGACCAGGACCCCAAGCCTTAGGACGGGGAAACAAGAACACAGAGGTGAGGTGGGTGGCTGTGGGGATAGGACCTGGAATCCTAGCACTCTGAGAGGCTGAAGCGGGAGGGTTGCAAGTTTGAACCCAGGCTGGGTAACTTAGCATTGAGGCCCTGTCCCAAAGTAAAAAACAAACGAATTGGGAGTGTAGCTCAGCGCAGAGGCCTTGGACTTGATCACCAATACAACATAAAGAGAGGCAAAGGTGGGCCTGCCAGGGGATGGCTCAAGTTCCTGAACTTTTCACTGACCTCAGGCAGAGACCATCGTCCTGGCGAAAGGAAGACTTTGGCTGAAGGCTACCTAGGCCCTCACAGTACATGTGAACAGAGCTTTCTAATCAAATTAAAGGTGCATAAATTAATCTGGGTAAAATTTTATGTTGGCACATTCTATGGAGATTAAGCATTTAAATCAAGTTAGCATAAATTTTTAGCCGTCTGTGTGCTGTAAATATTTTCTAAAAGAAAAGAATGTTGATTTTTTAGGGTTGTAAGTTGTAGTTTTGTTTGTTCTTACGCATTGTAGCTTTTAAACGTCTTACCAAAGCCGCTGTTAGTAACTGGAAAGGAGGGAGGAGTCCACGGCCCCCGGCCCTGTGTGCTTTCTCTGTTTGATCTTCCCACCCCAGTCATCAGTCAGAAGTTTCCTAGTACTCTCAGCATCATCCTCATACTTCGACTTCACATGGAAAACACTCTTTAAAGATTTGTAATTCTACTTGGTTCTCTTTTCCCTCCCATAAGGCTTCATTATCTATTTCCAAACAGTAAACCACCCTCAGTAATTATATGTGCTCCAGGTTATATGTGCCTAAGGAATTGCGAGAGCAGAACATTGTAAGGCAACACTCAGCAGCTTTGGCCCCGTACGCATCAGATTCTCAGAAGCTCATGCCGAGGCCCCAGCTTGCTGGGCCTGCTGAAGCCGGGCCTGCTGGGGGGACTCGGAAGCTGGAACTCACAGTGCTTCACCCCGGTTTCCACCCCTACCGGAGCACGCCACATTTAATTCTGTTGGCTTTGTCTCCTGAGCTTACTGTATAACTGATTAGGGGTTTCAGGAGCCTTGAAACCTGTCTGCCTGCTCACTTTCATTCCTGAAATTCTCGGAAAGGGACTACAAAGGGCCAGGGATGTAGCTCAGTGGCATAGCGCCCTCCTGGCAAGCGCGAGGTCCTGAGTTCGATTCCCAGTATGAAAAGAAAAAAAAGGGACTACAATTCTGTTCAACAAATGTTTATGAAGTCTCTACTGCATGGTAGGCTACTGACCAGGTGCTGGGGACGTGATAAATAATAGGTTCCCTGTAGGTTAGCTTGTGGTCTGCACAGGAGCGTCAGTTTAGACAAGTCGCTTCGAGAGGAGCCACCGTCCACACTGGCAGTGCAAGGCTGAGCGGGGTGATTTGCACGTTCATCCCGCGCAGAGGCTCCGACTCTGCTAAAGGTGCCGGCTCGGGGAGTCCGCAGGGGCCTCTGAGGCCAGGGAGGGAGCAGCTACCCCTGACGGGGCGCTTGCCTGGGAGCAGCCCTGTTTACTTCCATCTGTGTGGGAATAAATAGAAGTGGTTGTTTTTAAAACTGATTTTATCCTGGACAGCTACGTGGGCACAGCTTAAGGAAGACAGCTTGATGGTCTGTGCAGAGCCTTACCTGGATTTGATTGCATTTTTGTTATTTTTTAGTGCTACTTGAGCAGCAGCACATCAGGCAACATTTGTACCTCCGTATAGAGCGTGAACCCTTTTAAAGCCCTCATTTCTTTGAGACAGCGTAGAGCTAGTTCTGCAAAGGAACTTTCAAAACTAAGTAAAGCTTGGTTCCTTACAACTTACCTCGCATCTGATTTCTACCATTTCATTTGAAATTATAGACAGATTCAGTACGGGTGATTGAGAATTCACAGGTGAAACCTGGATTATTCTGTATTTGTAATTTTAATAGCATTAGGCAAATACACATACATGAGTGAGTGTGCAGGGTCCTTCGGTGTGAATATCTTTATAGTAGGCATCGTACAAACTTAAGGAGTTGTTGGTGCTGAGAAAGAAAGCTCATCACAGTTTGGAATACATGACCTGTGGACTGTTTCATATTGCTAGCTACATACTGAATATTTTGGAAATGTTTTATACAAATTGCTTTTTAAAAGCCCAGGAAATCCTATAAAAATGGAGTATTGATTAAATACCTTGTGTTATAATTTCAGGTGTTTGCTCTGACATGCCTCGCTCCGCATCCTTCCCTGCCTTTCGCACAATTCCTCTCGTTTGCTCTCCGCAGGTGCTAATTTCCCTGTGTGAAGAACATGAAAACACCTAACTGTACCCCATCTGTATTCTTTAGTTCTCTGATTTTGATAAGAACTTACAGCCCCAGGGGAACCCTCTCCCCTACCTCACCACATAACTTAGAGTTGGTAAAAGGTTACCAACTCGAAAATGCCGTTCTGAGTTACTGAGAGAGCTTTTTAAAAAGAAAACCTTTTTAACTCGGTGTGGCATTTTTGTCCTTAAAGTGAACAACCAAGGACAGTGTTTCTGAATTGGAAGCTAACGTTTGTTTTACTACTGCATTGCCGTCAGACTGTGTGTTCGTTTTGTCTGGGTATCCAGAGAACACAGCCTGAGGAGGAGCGCCCTATCTGTGGAAAGACGGAAGAAGTGACTCGGAGTTCCTCCGAACACGGAATGTCAGTTTTGAAATTTGTTGACATTTTCCTGTTAGTTCTTAAAAGCACATAGATTGGCAGTTTTTCTTCACTTCTCTATTACTTTGTATTATTTTATATTAAAAACATTTCTAAATATCAGTATGGCTTTTTGAGGAATTTTAAAAAAGATTGTCCCAGATCTACATTTGAATGAATTACTCAAAATCAGTCAAAAATATCAAATATAGCAATTCAAAAAGGCATCTTTTTGCCACTTAGAGGAAAATAGGTACCGTAGTTTTTCATACTCTGCTTGTGAATGGGTTGTTTGGGGACCGACCGTGACTCAGATGAGTGCGTGTGTCTCGCCTGCGCTTCCTGCTTCTGGGGGCTCCATTGTGTTCTCTGTGGGGTCCGCAGCCTTGTCCTGTGTCTTAGCTTCTCTGTCGCTCTGCACTGAGCACATGATTTCACTTCGGAAGTTTTCATCAGAGTAGAGGTTTGATTGGTGTTACTTACTCACGCTAGCTGATGCTCAGATCATCCAGAGAATACTTATTTTCTGAAGCAAAATATTTTAAGGAGCTTCTTATTCTTGTAATTGCTATTATTTTCATCTAAGTCTTCAAATGGCTAATTTTCAGTAAAATACCTTTCTGTTAACTTACTCAATTTGTTGAGCCAAATTATATCCTACTAATTTTATCTTGGACTTGAATACGTATATGCTGTGTCTACTCCTGCAAGTAATAATGAATAGGCCGGGTCACTGTCTCAATGGAAAACCTTTGCCCTATTTTATTTTTTATTTTGTTCACTCAGCAGTTACTTCACTGCCTTTTGTGGGGAACAAAACTGACATGGTCCTGCCCTTTGCTGCCTGGAGTCGGTTCATTCTCTCTTAGATTTTTATCACTGTGAGATAGTTTTTTTGTTCTTTACTAATAAGTAATTTTACAGACCTATGGTAATTGACTGCTGTGAGCATTTCCAAATTACCACATAATCATTGAAGCTGTCCTTTAAAAATGTTCTGCATATGCTGTTGTCCTTTAAAATTGACTCTCTTCATTTATTTTCTTGTTGATTCCGTGATACTATTCAAAACTCTTATTAGTGTTTTATACACATAAATTAAAACAGTATTAACTGGTAAGTTCCCTTTTGTAATTCACCTTATTTACTCTGTGTGGAAAACATGTTTTAAGCAAATGTTGACAGTTTTGAATTGTTTACTAATAATATTTTATGATTAGCATAAGGGAGAAAAAGTTTTGGTGATTGATTATATATGCCCTTAGCAAAGTCTCTGACTTTTAAATATGAAACAACTTTTGATGCAGGTAAGTGTTGTGGAAGTTTACAACTGTTAACAAAGTAACTGTCAAAATGTACACTGTAAGCTTGGCTAGGTGGGGAATGCCTGTAGTACCAGCATTCTGAAGGCCCGAGGCAGGAGAATTGCAACAAGTTGGAGGCCAGCTTGGAATATATAACAAGACACTTTCTCCAAAAAAAAGCACAATTTAAAATATAGAAAGTTTATCTACAGGTCTGTTCTTTGGAAGGCATCTCATAGAAACTGGTCTTATTTCTGATGTGCTACTCACTTGTGGTTATTTTTCTGTGTGAGTCACTATTATAGAATAATGTGAACACACAGGGAGATAAACCTGTGTATATGTGTATATGTGCGTGACCATGCCCGGTCTCCTCTGACGGCCATCTCTGTGTAGCCAGCGTCACTGTGCCGGGGGCAGGTGCCTGCTATGGCTCCAGCAGAAACGAAGGGTGTTCTGCAATGCGTTTCATCTAGGGTCATTTTAGATGGGTGTATGTGTTTTCTACTTTCTTCACAATTCTTCAGACCAAGGCAAAGAAGAATTTCCATCACTTGAAAAGCTTCTTTAACTTTTTTTTTTTAAGTACAAGTGTAAGTTTTGTAGCAGACTTCCATCTGCAATCCCAGTGCTTCTAATAGGTTTTTCTTTGTCCCAAAAAGAGAATACACTTAATTTTAGTTGAAATTTTAATTAGGATTACATAAATACAAGATAGGTAGGTAGGTAGAAAGTAGATAATAGTTCATTCTAATTAACTCCTTATTTCCTTTGTTTTGAGAAATAACAGTTCTTTGGTTATTTGGCAACTCGAAAGAATTCAAAATTGAATGAATTTAGGGAAATTAACCATAATTTGGGAGTTATTTAAGATAACTAACTTAAAATTCTGGCTTTATTATTTTATTTCTGATTATACAGTATACAACAGGGATAATATGTAGAGTGTATTGGAATATCTGCAAACAAGATGCATAAGTTTAAACTATATTAAAATATTTGAAGTATTTTATTGAAAAATATTGAATAGTAGTTATAAATAAAAAATTATGATTGTATTTGAAAATCAATAAAATTTATATTGGTTGAGAAAAGAAGAAAAAATAAGTTAAAGTTTACTTTATAAAACATCTCTTAAACTTTTTAAGTCTTAAAATTTATTTCCTTGTAGAGATCATAGCTAGAAGCTCTAGTAGACAAAACTGATACTGTCCCCTCTTCTGATCTTTGAAGTGCAGTGACAGGATTTATCCATTTGCAGATGGGTTGGGTAAGCTGCCCTTGTCACAAAATGCAGCAGAGTGACGGCAAAATAGGGTATGGGCATAAGCCCCTTTTGACACCACAAATGCTGTTAAGTTTTTGAGCTTTTATGGCCTTTGATCTAAAATGGCAATGATGGTAAATACACCCACATTCCACATTCACTGAACTGCAAGCAGGTACTGTACTAATGCTGAAAATGCTATACTTGTAAAGTACTTATATTACTAAGACAGCATAATACACAGAGTGGTCTTTCACATTCTTACCCAACAAAAACTATGTGCTCTGGGCAAGTAAGTATTTACAAAGTTAATGTTTACTGTTTTTGCAATTTTGATGTGCAGAATTCAGTTCTTCCATTTATGCATGTCCTATGCTTTACAAAGGAATGGAGCTTTTGCTTTTAACTTTTTAAAATCATTTATTGGTCTTTTTATTTTTCTTGGCTATTACACTGTGATAATAACACTTTTCACGTATCTCCCTTAGTAATTTTCTAATGATGCTTGAATGTCCTCAGATATTTTATTTATGTCATTAAATTCTGAAAGAATGAAAATTTTATTTCAAGGGAAATTATTAGATTGGTGTTTGAGCTTTGAAGTTATTTTCACTTAGTCTGTCATTGACACATCCTTTTGTTACTGTATTTTATCTATTTGATTTATATTACCATCTCAGGTTCTTGTAAAGATTTCTAAACGTTCATCTTCCAAATGAGTTTACTAATCTGCTTCGTATTCTCTATAACAGATTATTTTAGGTCTTTCTGTCCTTTAACTTTGTTTTAATGTTTACTAGTGCGATCACAAATTAACACATTTTTTTCTATGTGTGCTCTCAGTCTACTAAAAATCATGCTTCTATTGGGTGTTTTAAGCTATTTTAAGATTTTTTTCAACAGTAGTCTAGTAAACCAAATTATGCTTTGTTTCTTATACCTCCTGTTGCAGTATCAAACCTGTATTTAATTTCCCTTGCATGTTTTTGAAATCTGAACAGCACACAATTGTTGCTACACTTCACAAATCCTTGCAGTATCGTTAAAATAAATTAGCAGGTAACAGAAATATGGCTCCAAGAAGCCCAGTTGCACAAGTGTGTGCGGTGGGAGTGCTTCCAGCGTGAGACAGGTGCAGCTCCAGATGTGCGCTCCAAGTGGGAACGGCGTTCATCTCTTCCACAGTATCGAGCTTAATGAAATTTTGTTTAGTTTACAGGCAGTAACCCTAATACCCATTTCTCATGGTAGGCAAGGTAGGTTTTTAAAAAATTAAACTGAATTTGGGAAACAAGTGGGGAGTCATTCAGCATCGCAAATTGCCATTTATCTAGGTAATACTATTTTACTTTTTATTTCTGCATTTATTTGGTCATGTAAATGTGCTTGGAACTAATAAAATATGCAACTGGTGAAAATTAATGCATGACTTGTTGGCCGAGTGTGGAATGTAAGCATGTGCCATGAAACTGCAATTGCTTCGTCCTTCATTTCCTGTCGTTTACGCGCTAGTTCTGTTTAGAGTATAGTCCGTTCTTTCTTTTCCCATAGATTGGCCACAATGGGAAAGGTTGGATTCCACTCCCTTCCACGAAGAGTTAATGGGACTGGCTAAGATCAAACTCTGAGGCTTTTTCCATCTACGATCAGGTAAGCATCAAACAAAAACCACTGTCATTCTGTGCATGCACCTTTAACATTTTTAGTTGATATACATATTATGAATGTGGTCTTTTATTAAATGTTGAGTTTACAACATTATATTTATCCAGTAGATTTAAATGCACCTGTGATAACTAATTTGAGTTCTGTAATTTATTAAGATAAAAGGTATTAGCCGTGAGAAAATTTCAGCTGGTCTTAGGAAAGTGTAATATTTGAAATCAGCGCAGTTCCTCATTGCTCAGTATGTACATCCAAAGAGAATAACTCATCCGTTCCTCCATATTATGATCAATTTTAATATAATCAAACGTTTGTGAATTATTTTATGATGCACTCTTACTACATTTTTTCCAGTAACATAGAAGTCATTTTTTTCAGTGAGGATTCTCCACATTACAGTTGGATCTTGTAACACAAAGGCAATTATGACCAATCTTTGAGATATTTTCAATTTTAGTTATATGCAAGGATTTAGATATATTGCATCCCATTTCTCTTCTGCAGTTGAAAACCGATCTTCTAAATAGGTGCGTGAAAGCGTCACACTAGGAAATCAAATAATTGAAAATGAGTTTTTTCTCCTGTCAATACAGAATGCTTTATAGCAGGTCAGTATCCACAGCATGGCTATAATTTATGAGGGAGGCAGAAAAGCTGTCTTCTGAGCAAGACTACAACAGGAAAAGAACAAGAAAACCCAAAACCAGAGGAAACATACAGCGCTAGCATTGTCAGTGTCACTTGCATTGTGTAAATGTCACTTTTAAACCGCCCAGAGGATGGTCAGGCAATCTGAGCAACACGCAGGCCTTGCCTGCACCTGCCTGATCAAGAGATAGCTGGCTAGCTTTACCTATGTGCTTTTACCACTTTAATCAAATTAGTGGGTCGGCTGTGTTTTGTCTGCATAGCGACAGCCTCTGCATTCAAATAAAGAAGATGTATTATAACATACACTTAATTTTCTTTAAATATAGGTATTTAGAGCTTCTGTAAGAGTATAACAAATCTGTGAAAGTGAGTGTGCCTAATTTGTGAAGGTAATGTCAGTTTAATGCCAGAACAAAAGTGAGTAAGAAGTTGGTTTTCATTTTTTAATACATATTAGGATGAAAATGTAATCCGTTAGTAACTGATGAGACCCTTAACCACATTTTTCAATTTGAAGATCACATCTTTTTGGAAAGAGGTTGCTGTTGTTACCGTTTCGGTAGTCTCTGGAGAGCACCTCTCTAAATCACCTTCAGGGAATTGTAAGGAATCATTGACGCATTAGCTTGGGATTTTAGAGAAATTTGTTGCCTTAGTCTGAGAAAGAGTTGAGAATATTTACCGTCTCTCGTCTATGTAGGTTTCAATTCAGTGTTAATTTTTCGTTTACATGTAAAAGGACATACTCTTTGCTGTACAGGAGATACATTTCATTCTTCCTCACAGCACCAATAAACGCACTGAAACTGACACATCTTTCACCTCCTGAACACCGTGTGGCGGTGCGTTCTTGCACAGGTATTGTGCGGTACCAGAACTCACAACAGATGTGCTGCACTCGGGTTCCAGGGGTGTCAAAGACTAGACCCTCAGCTTCGCGGGGGGCCTAATGACTCCAGCTTACCTGCTAACCTCAGCGTGCCCAGGGAACATCATGGTTCTCTGTGACATAAAAAATGTTGAGGAAAGTAAGCATATTATTTCCCCAAAATGACAAGGAACCGAGCTCTTCACCTCATATAACATCAGAAGGTCTTCCCAGCTTAAGAGTGTATATTTGTTAAGAGAACCATGTGTACTCCTGACTCACAGGTCCCTCAGAGAATAGCGATGCTGATGTACATTGTCACTCCAGGTGGTACGTTCCACTCTGTCAGGCCACTAGTGTCTGGGCTTTAAAGTACTTCTTGTATGGACTCAGTGGTTCATAAGGTACTCAGAACAGTTTTCATTGTTTATCAGTTCGTGCCTGTCACAGAGTGTAAGTAGAGCTGACGTGTACAAATTAGAATGAGTTTCCTGAAACATTTTCACATTTTTAGTTAGATTTATGTTCTCTAATCCCTTGTGAAAACTGAAGCTTAATAATGCCACTATTACAGTCACGTTTTGGTGCTTCCTGAGAGTTCCCGCAGTCATTACTGCTATGCCTAAGTGCCTTTGTCAGATGGAATTTCAGGGTACGTATGAACTGTTCATTCTGAGCAATGCGATAACATGTATTTTGACGAATAATAAAGAAACCTACAGATATTACATTAGACCAGCTGAATCCATTTTATAGTTTCTTTTTTAATTCAAAAGCATCACATAGCAAATTAAAAAATTTTTTAAATTAAGTTTAGTTACAAACTAGTTGTTTCTTATTTTTTTTTTCCAGTCCCTTTTTGCTTTCTTTTACGACCACATGAAACTTGAGAAGCCACCTAAAGCTATATCATTTAGTGGAGTTGGGCAGTTCCCAAGTGTCCAACAAGAAGGCCTGGTTTAGGCTGCGATGGCCACTGTCATTCCTGGTGATTTGTCAGAAGTAAGAGATACCCAGAAAGTCCCTTCAGGGAAACGTAAGCGTGGTGAAACCAAACCAAGAAAAAACTTTCCTTGCCAACTGTGTGACAAGGCCTTTAACAGTGTTGAGAAATTAAAGGTTCACTCCTACTCTCACACAGGAGAGAGGCCCTACACGTGCACACAGCAAGACTGCACCAAGGCCTTTGTCTCTAAGTACAAATTACAAAGGTATTCAACTCTATTTGTCTTTCAGATTATATTTTCTCTTATGTTGGCCATTTGAAGCCATTGTAAACGTATGTATTTGTATACCCATTTTTCAGCTGATTTGCAGAGAGGAAATGTTAAGTAGATTAGAGCTTGGCTAGTTTTTAGTATTCTAATCACATACTTTTATGTGTTGGTGTCTTTGGACTTTTTTTAAATAAAATGCTTAATGACAGTACAATTTCCATTTGTATAAAGAAATTACAACAAGAAAAGGGTATTTACGTGAGTATATTCAGTCTTTCCCACTTGCTTTTGTAATGATAGCCAAGAACGGCTCAAGTTCTTAGTGTTTAGGGATGCTGACTATCCTCTTGGTACGTTAAGTTACACGGTCTCCCTTAGTAAGGGAGCTGTGTGTTAGCATATTAGTTAGCTGCCCCTTTTAAAAGTGTGTGTGGACCGGTTTCCTCGTGTAGTCACTCACAGACTGTATCTGTGTTTAAAGGCACATGGCTACTCACTCTCCTGAGAAAACCCACAAGTGTAATTATTGTGAGAAAATGTTTCACCGGAAAGACCATCTGAAGAATCACCTGCACACACACGACCCTAACAAAGAGACGTTTAAGTGTGAAGAGTGTGGCAAGAGCTACAACACTAAGCTTGGGTTTAAGCGACACTTGGCGTTGCACGCGGCCACCAGTGGGGACCTCACCTGCAAGGTGTGTCTGCAGACTTTCGAAAGCACCGGCGTGCTTCTGGAGCACCTTAAATCTCACGCGGGCAAGTCATCTGGGGGCGTGAAAGAGAAGAAGCACCAGTGCGAGCACTGCGACCGCAGGTTCTACACCCGAAAGGATGTCCGGAGACACATGGTGGTGCACACTGGAAGAAAGGACTTCCTGTGTCAGTACTGTGCACAGAGGTTTGGGCGAAAGGATCACCTGACTCGACATATGAAGAAGAGTCACAGCCAAGAGCTTCTGAAGGTTAAAACTGAACCAGTGGATTTCCTGGACCCATTTACCTGCAATGTGTCCGTGCCTATAAAAGATGAGCTCCTTCCGGTGATGTCCTTACCTTCCAGTGAACTGTTATCAAAGCCATTCACAAACACTTTGCAGTTAAACCTCTATAACACTCCGTTTCAGTCCATGCAGAGCTCGGGGTCTGCTCACCAAATGATCACAACTTTACCTTTGGGAATGACGTGCCCGCTAGATATGGATGCCGTTCATCCCTCACACCACCTTTCCTTCAAATATCCGTTCAGTTCTACCTCATACGCAATTTCTATTCCTGAAAAAGAACAGCCATTAAAGGGGGAAATTGAGAGCTACCTGATGGAGTTACAAGGTGGCATTCCCTCTTCATCGCAGGATTCGCAGGCATCGTCATCCAAGCTAGGGCTGGACCCTCAGAGCGGGTCCCTAGATGATGGTGCGGGGGACCTCTCCCTGTCAAAAAGTTCCATCTCCATCAGTGACCCCCTCAACACACCAGCATTGGATTTTTCTCAGTTGTTTAATTTCATACCATTAAACGGTCCTGCCTATAACCCTCTGTCAGTGGGCAGCCTTGGAATGAGCTATTCCCAAGATGAAGCACATGCTTCTGTTTCTCAGCTCCCCCCGCAAACACAGGATCTTCAGGATCCTGGAAACACTCTAGGTCTCGGGTCTCTGCACTCACTGTCAGCAGCGTTCAGCAGTAGTTTAAGCACAAGCACCACCTTGCCACGTTTCCACCAGGCTTTTCAGTAGGTCCTGGGACGTGGGTGTATTACAGAAGTGTGTGTGCAGCCCTGCCTTAGATGACCATTTTTATTTTAGTGCCTACTTTAAGACAGTATAAAAGTTTCTGCTTTTGTATAATACCAGTTTTCATTAAGCCAGTATAAAATAGAAACTAGCTTTTTAAATGAGCTTTGGAACCATTCATGTTATGTTTACCTGGGTGTTTTGTCCTGATTCACTGCCAATTATCATAGTCTGAAAGTTTTATTTCATATAGGAAAGCCATTATTATTAATAAAATTTCGCAAGCCCCACATTCAAATTATTTTTAGATCTTAAAATTTTCATTTTTGTCCAGTAACAGTGGCTCTACCTTTTAACATTTGGCTCCTTAAAATTTTTTTTGCAATACAGTGTAAATTTTATAAAATCCATGTGAATAACTCAGAAGTTTTAAAATTTTTACTAGCCATAAATGAATTCATAAATATTTTAAAAGAATTAATCCAGTTTGAAAAGATAGCAAATATTTCTTAGATATACCATAATTTCAGATCAGTATATTTTGAAGACTTGCTATTGTCTTGGACAATATTTGCTAAAATACAGAATGTGTAAGGAAAACATAAACCAAAACACAAAGTATCAGTGTTTGTAGCAAAAAGAGATTCCTAATGCTGTGACGTGTACTCTGTGTAGCATAATAGTTGGCCCTTAATTATTAGTACATGGCCTCTTTTGCCACAGTTCAACCTTCTTGACTTGCTAGCTTTCCATTTAATAATATTAATAGTGTATGGCATCTGGGGTCTTCAGGGAAGATGTATATAGGTAGTTCTCCTTAATCTTTCCTGCCTTTCACAGCCAGATGATGGCTCAAGTGCACCAGCAATATTTTTTTGGGTTATTGGTTCACAGTCCAGAATCTAGAGTTACTACAGAACTATAGACAGTAGTGTATTATCTCAGAGTGGACTGTCTCAGCCTCTAAGGTCTGGTAAACAGACCAGGAAGTCAGATGTAAAGTACACGGTTAAACCTTGGAACTTGTGTAGGGATCAAGTCTGCGGATGCCAAGGTTGAAAACTAGACTCTTCAGGAGCAAAGTAAGAGCATATCACTTACATCACTTCTCTTTCTTTTTAGGCTTAAGAATTGATGGAAATACTGACTGAACATTATAGGAAAGAATTAGAATGCCTTAAACAGATTCAAACATCCAGGAAATTTAAAAATTCCATTGAAAGCTAGACTTACATCACTTCTTGCTGAATATGATACGTCTTTCTTTAAGAGCCAAAAGCAGAAAACAAAAAACAACATTCTTGCCCCATGGTATTTTTCTTAGTAAATGTGAATCCGTCTTTCCCCTGCTATTTTCAGATGAAGAAGTTGCAGTTAAAACAATTTGAGGAATTACCACAAAGTTTTAAGTAAAAATATATACAGTAAAACCCCACTTTTACACATCTCTGGAAAATGGGAAAAATGTTGCAAATAAGTTGAATTTGTAGAGGGTAGAAAAGTAAAGCAAGCACTATCATCTTTGTTAATGTGAAGATAACAATCGAGAATATTGTTTCACTGACTAAAATAGTTACGGGCTTTCTTCACTTTAGGAAACCACCATAGTCTTCTCAAAGGTCCAATTGTATTTTTCAAAGGGTCATTGGGGACATCAATCTAAGAAACATATCTAGTAAGCACGTGTTAACACCTTATTTTGGGACCTCGTCCCTTGGGGCGGGGGTGAGGGGGAAAGGGTTATAGAAGAGTATATATCTCTTTAAAAAATTCTAAGCACTCATTAGCCCTGTATGGGAACAACTTCACTGCAGATTGCAATGTTTACCAAGAATTTCTAAAAATGAGTGCAGATTACTGAGTATAATACATTATTTAAAATATTTGGGAGTAGTATAATTTGTGGAGAAATGTAAATTGTAATAATGTAAATGGGGGTTTCACTATATATATTATATATATACACACATATCGCACTTCATAGAATCAAAGTTGCTCTCTAAAGGAGCTTTGGCTCCTGATATTTTATCGTGCTCCTATTTTTTTTAATTCTAGGAGCAGTAGTTTTTATACCTATGTATTTAAATTTTATTATGAAAAATTACATTTTATTAAAGTGTGTTCCAAAGGCATTAAAATTATATATGTTAATAAGGAGATGCATCTTTAAACTTTTCAAGCTGCTCCTAAGCTTTTGGTTAGGAGAATATTTGCTCTGAAAGTAGGCTTTTTGCTCTGCTTCATTACCGCTTCCTTTAGTTTCTATGAAACAGATTGCTTACCTAAATCTAATTGAATGACTAGTGTTCAATATTGCTTTAATCACCGTTAAAAAGGACAAAAGAAACTCGGTCAGAGAGTACTTGGTGAGAGGAGAACCTACTTTAAATAGTAATCGCAGACAGCAGGTGTGGAAGCGCTGCTTTCTCCTGTCTAAAGTTTGCCTAAACAGACGTTGGCCTTCGTAGGCTGTGCTTCACTGCTAATAAGAAAGGGAGTATCACAATTTACAAAACCGCGTGTTTTGGGACTGGGGCCCGACGCCATGTATGTCAGCCTGCGTGGAACTCCAGCACGCGGAGGCGCAGCGTCCCGGGCACCCGTGTTACAGCTGTGACCGCGGGGTCTTACTCTCCCATGTGCCCCGTTGTGCCTGTCGCTGCCCCGCAGACTTCAGATAACACTAAGAGGGAACTCGGCTGACATTGGAATTGTGTTGTAAATTGACTGCGGTGCTCACTAAACCCCTCTTGATAGAGTTTCTATTAAAGATGAGGCAGATTTGTTGAATTGCACGGTGTTCTCACAAGGATGTAACACAGAATTGGCCTTTTATTTTCCTAGAAAAAAATTTCATTTGTTTTTGTCTGTTTTCATCCTTCAGTGGCCAGAATCATCATCTTTGAAATTTCTGGTAGTGCCTTAGCTTGGTTTAAAAAAAAAGGGATTAACGTTAAATCAAAGTATTTTAGTATAGAATTGGGACCTCAGACAAGATATTGAACCTCATTCAGTTTGACTTCCTTTGTGCTTGTGCAAACTAGATCACCAAACACAGAGGTATGAATGTGGAGAGATCTTGGCACTGTAAGCAATAGTATCCACTGATTTACACAGGTACCAAATAATCATTGGTCACTGTTCAAACTTTCCCTCTGAAACCCTGTTGCCAGGTTCAGTTCTTTAAAACTTCGGTTGTTCTGGCTGATCATACAGCACTCTTTGTGCAGGTTTTTAATTTCAGTTAGTGTTTCTTTCCAGCTGTGTATTTTTGCCTGTTCGTTGCTTGTGCTTCATTTTCCGTAGTCGTCTGTGGACTAGAGTGATATATTGTGTTAAATTGGACAGTAGCGGTTTTTAAAAACCACATACTGACCGAAGCATGAGCCAGAGCTGATTGCTTTATTAAGCTAAGAATGAATGTTGTAGAGCACATGTGTTCAGGGTCGTTCGTCTAGTGAGCAATACACATATTGTAGGCCAATATATTTTTTTTTAAATAGAGCTTGGTCAACCTCTCTACTACACATATTACAAGATATAGCACTTTCAAAATGAATCTAAACCTTTACAGAAACTTTGTTATAGGTTATGCCTTTTATTTTAAGACTTATAATGTCTCAAGTGCCATTAGATGATATATAGGTAGGCCTTTGATATATAATGCTTTGTGTACAGAAATGGTAGATGGTATTTTAAACAGGTACATTTTTACAGTGTTTTCTTATCAATTTGCTATATTGCACAGAATCAGTGTGTGTCTTTTCATACAGTTTTACAATGGTTTATTTTTTTACAAGGTTTACGTGTCTCAAAGCACACTGTCTTCCCAGTACGTAAGTTAAGAAATACCAGTTCACCCAAGTTGCTTCTAGCCTACTGAGATCCATGTGACATTGGAGGAGGTCTTTACGACATTGAGTATTCAGCATTAGCAATGGCGGACTGTTTTCTCCACAAGGGAGTGCCTGAGTGAGTTTGTCTTACTTTTCTCACTCTGTCTCAGCCAGGTCTGCAACACAGACAATAGTCTGTTTTGATTATTTAGATCAACGTTGATTGTGTTGTGCGTTTTCATGCTAAAAGCCCACAAGAGAGCTCCTTTGGGGTCATATAAAACAAAATAACCTAGTTAATGGCACCTTTGCATCACTATTTGGCCTTTCCATAACGTTATCAACCCTCTGAGGACAGGAGACCATGCCTTTTGATAAGTTATCAGGCTCTAGAAATGGCAGAACTATTGCTAATGTATAAAACACTTTATTGTATAAGCTTCAGTGGTACAAGTGAACCAGAATGAATGTCTATCTTCTCAGAAACACTCCTTCAATGTTACCTTGGGTCATGCTGCTAATGTAACATGGGATACAACTCTTCATGGTGCTACAAACTTCTCTGTCTTGCTAGTTGTTTTTTTACCCATAGGAAAAGCACTACGTTCGGTGTAAAGGTGTACAATATATTTTTATACTGTGACTTAACATGTCAGTAACAGACTTTTACACCACCACAGTGTGTTCATGTGCACGTGCAAAAGGAGGTCTTGGACGTGCAGATGTTACCAGCACAAAGCCAGCTTTTGCCCACAAGGTGACTGTCACTCAGAACGGAAGGTGGGCTTATTACACGGGGTGTGGAGTGAAGGACAGCTGTACGTTACTAACAGCCCTTTGAATTTAACAAAAACTGGGATCCATTAGGAAGTGGATCGCATCGTGCCTGACCATCAGCTGGACTGCTGAAATTGTATTTTTAGCTAATGAGAAAGTGTTCGGACTAGTACTCTAAAAATGTTCTAATGGTAAAGTTTTGAGTCATAATAGAAAAGAAAAAAAAAACCTGCATTCCAGACTGAATTTTGTATATTTTTATTGCATTTAAAATTGCTATTCTGTGATATTGGGAAATCAAGTGGCTTATCATGTATATCATGTACTTAAAAATGTATTCACAAACTACTGTTGTATTTGTATAAAATATAGATAAAGATCATATTTTTGTGTGTGTGTATAAGCTCTGTAAAATAGCAATCACATTTCGAAGCTGCAGTGATACTACATTTTAAACATTCACATCCAAAAAAGCAGGCTATTTATTGTCCAGATACCCAGATTTAAAATATTAACTTGCTGCTAATGAAACAGTAATAGTACTGCAGCTTCTTGTGGCCTTAAGTGTTATGTTTGCTGTAAGAAAAAGATGTGAATTCCACAAAATACCTGAATAAAATTATAGAATGACTTTAGATAAAGTAGATCTTACTGAAATTTTCATAGGAGATGCTTTGTGACATTGTTTTTCATTCTATTTTTTTTTTTCATTTGATAAATATAAGACTCACTGCTGGATCTAAGATAGTTCTTTGTTGAAATGTAAGGTTCTAGGCAGTATTGTTTTAAAACTTTTGTGTCTTCATAAGAAGGACAACAATTGTAAATTTGTAGAAAGTCTACACTAATCCTACTGAGTTTAGAATCCAGAAAGGCTATTAGGATGTTTCTTGTTGAGGGGGAGGTAAAATTGGCATTTAGCATTCCTGTAATACTTACTGTCTGTCAATACTATAAATTACCCTTTTCCTTATCCCAAGTTCCACTCAGGTTGTTTACCTAAAATTTTGCTTTGAAAAGCACTCTTGACATTCATGTGGACCAAAGGTTATCACACATCTATCATTCAGCTAAAACTCGTCCATTGAACAGCTGATGATACATCTTCCAAGAGAGGGATATTCTAACAATGTAGTGAATACCTATCCCGGAATCAATTGTGGAGATGGTGTGAATTTCACAGTATATCTCTCAGTGCAATAGAAGAAATTCTTCCTTTTCCTTCAGCGCTACAACTTTCAGAGGGTAAGGAAAATAAAGAATGATGTCTGGGTAGTTCCTCCTTTCTCTTAGTTCCAGCAAATCTAGAAGTATCTCCCTGTTAATTCATAGAATTAACACTAAATATGTTTGTAATGAAGCCCATTCATATGAAATAGTCCAAGAAGAGTTTACAAAAGCAAAATGCTTTTCCTTTTTATAGTACTTGAGTAGAACATTCTGAAAAAATACGGGATTAATTTAATGTATAAAATTATTTAAGGTATAACCTCCTTTATGGAAAATTAATTTAAAATGTAGTTTATGTATTGCATCATAGGCCCAAGGGGCTAAGAGACTTTCTCAGAAAGTTTTAAATGAAAAGTTCATGTGGATAGCACGCCAGTAAGAGGAAAAACCAGCCTGTCTCTAGACAGCTTGAGTTTTGTGTAATTATTCATTAATTGAACACTTCCTCAACAAGCATTTCTTAATCAAAAGTGCACCACTTTGGTGGTTTCTTGAGGTGTTCCAAAGAAGTCGGCGGTAGAAGTTTGCTCCTGATCAACCACCTGAACACGGTGGTGGCGGCAGCCAGCTGTGGGCAGGTGGCTTCGCTGTCCCCCTTTCCACAGACCAAACGCATTCAAACACGGGCCATTTCAGTATAAACAACAAAACCAGAAAGTCTTAAGTTCAACCGCATTCTCTTTGTCTCTTGGCTAGTGTAATGGCTCCTCCTATCGCTTGGCTGGGCCTCCATAACCAGTTCCTGGTCAAACATCATTTGAATGTAACCGAGAAACTATCTTTTAGAGGTGATTGATACATCAGTAGACTGAGTAAAGCACATTACCCTCCATGCTATGGTAGGGCCTAATCCAGTCACTTAGCTCTTACCAGAAAAGACTGCAGTCCCCACGAGTGAAAAAGAATTCTGCACCCAGACAGCCTCAGGCTCGAGCGGCAGTGTCCTCTTTCATCTCCTGCCCTGTGGTGTTGGACTCGGCAGCCCCCACAGTCACACCCAGTTCCTTAAATCTCTGGATACACAATTTATTGGTTCTGTCTTTCTGGAGAACCCTGTTGTCTTGGCTATATTTCTCTCATTGCTGAGACAAAATACCTGATGCCCAAAATGAAGGAAGGAAAGGTTTGTTTAGCTCACGGTTTGTGGAGGTTTCAGTCCGTACTGGGCTGGCTCCAAGGCAGGGTGGCACGTGGCAGAGGGCAACAGTTCATCATAGAAGTGGGAAACAACAAAAGCAACAGGAGCAAAAGGGAGGAGCGGAAAGAGCAAGCCTCCTTCCCTCCCTTATATTGTATGCAGGCTGCCCACCCCAGGGCAGGTGTAGCACTCACACCCAAAATCCCAGCATTGGATCATGAGTTAATCAAAAACTCTAGAATCCCACCCCATGACTGCACAAGGCTGTGGCAGAACATCCAGACACACAGCATAACACCTGTCTAATACAGCTTGTTTCAGTCATCATTCTCTAGGGCGGCTTATTTTATCTTGAAGGAAGTGGAAACACTTCTCTGATATTCTGGTACCACAAAGCACATAAATTCACGGTTTCTGTCTCCCTTAGAAAAGCAATAGAAAAGATAACCTTGCTTGGAGGTGATAGCTGTGGTGTGACTCTCAAAGTCACCTTTTCTTTGCTGATAATCTTTGGCTGCAGATGGGAATGGTTTCTCCCCGTAATTTTTTAAAATAGAAGCAGCTAACCTTGCTTTACTGCATAGATGCATACTTGAAAGCCAGTGACTATTATAAATGCACAAATAGGAATGTCTGTAAATTGAATCTTTTTGAGAAGAGGCAGGTTATCCATTTATAATACCACAGTCCAAGCCCTGGGGTTTTGAGAGGATGAGACTGGGAAATACATAAGTTTTTCATGTAAGATACGCATTTTTTAAAAATACATGTGTATCTTACGGTATTAGAATTTTTGAAAGGGTTTATTTTTGGTGTGTTCCGTTTGTCGTTAGACAGCTTTGATCTTTCTTGAGGCTTCTTTCAGTGTTGCCGGTGCAATTGGTAGTCCTGGCAAACTGCTGTTTCTGAAAATACCTGATTGATCTGTTATCAGTATTCGCATACACCTGGTGGCATTTCCTAAGCAGGTTTCTGTGACCAGATTTTCATGCCCTAGGAATGTTAGTTGTGTTAAGCAGGGTAGTTAATCTCAGCCAGGGTGCCCTATGTAAAGATTTAAGATACATCAGCCTGTGTCACCCCCAGAACGAGTGGTGATCAGCGACTGGAACAAACACAAACCCAATATGCGTCTTGAAGATCATTTTATTTGAAGTCAGGAAAATGAGCTCCCCGGTCTCAGTTTTTTAGTCAAATTACCTTTTGCAGGGATGAAACGCTACTTACTGTAATTTTTGTTATAAATTGTTTCACATTTCTCCACATTTATTCCAAAGCACTAGCCATGAGATCTTCAAGTTAGTGATTTGAAGGGCCCTGAAAATTTCCTCCTGTTATTAACAATATCCACCCATTTCCTTTTTGCATCCTCATAATGAGTTCTCTGGTACTTATAATGGGCCCTATGCTACCCCTGACTTTGCCCTTCGCCTATCCATACCCATTCTGTTCTCCATCCTTAGCGTGCTTTCTTTTCTCCTCTTGCCCAGAATCCACATGCTGAAATCTCACCCATCCTCCAGCCTTTTCTTAATGGTCTCTCTTCCATGAAACAGCTTCTGATCTCACCCACTGAATGTAATAAACATCCCTCCAAACATTTAGTACAGTTCATTAGATCTTCTCTCCTAAGCACGTGAGTGTAAATAATTCTAAGCACATGGCAGATAGTAAGTACATATCTTTTGGATATAGGGCAAATAGAGAGTGCTCTTCACTAAAAGCTTGGCCATTTATAAAAAGACATTCTTTCAAATTTTGATCCTAGAAAATAAAAAATATCGACTGGGTTTTATTTTATTTTGTCTTCTTCAGACGGGTTTTTTTAAACATTTTAAAAATAAAAGGAAAACATTAACAAACAGACATCCATTTACAAAATAGCATAAGAACAATACAAGCAATACAGAGTTACAGACAAAGTGGTAGGAAATTAACAATGGTTGTTGTATTATGTACTGATATCTTCAAAATGGTTTCTCAGGAAAACAGAGATATGCAGAATTGATCAAATAAGTAATCATTAACTGTTCCTTTCAGTAAAGCAATAGAAGTCAGTAGTACAACTTTGTTAGCTATCTTGTATATACATACATAATTTCCCCTTCTTTCTTTTCTCTGTTCCTTCACCCCAGTTGCTCTTTACTTTTGAGCATTTTCCTTTCTTTTCACAACGTCTGTCCTACCTCCTAATTTTTATTCACTCTTTCAGGTTCTTACACTGTGAGACAATACGTTACTTACACATGGAGGTCTGCTTTATTTCACTTATGTGTATGGTCTCTAGTTTTGACCATTTACCTGTAAAAGCCTCGAGTTTATCTTTCTTTATAGCTGAGACAGGGTTTCACTTTGCAGTTCAGGCTTACCTTGAACTCACTTTGTAGTCCAGGCTGGCCTTGAACACACAGCAATCCTCCTGCCTTGGCTTCCCAAGTGCTGCGATTACAGGCATGCACCACCATGCCTCACCTGGTAATTGGGTGATTTCTGTTCTATAGAAAAGTATTGCATGCATTTAAGATTATGTAAACATACTTAAAACTGTTTTGTCCTGCTTTCTGCATGAGGGCAAGCAAATTCTGCAACTTTGTACTACAATTTCTTCAGTAGGAAATCCCTCAGTTGGTTGACTACAGTGGAGTCAAACTAGATATCCTTAAGGATTTTACTTCCTATAACTTTTTACTTAAAAACTGTAGCCATGCAGCCTTTAACTCTGAATCATGAGGATAAACGGGGAGAAACCCATGGTTCGCAGGTACCCACGATTTGAAAGGGATGGAGACCTACCATCAGCCTGCCCAGAAACACACAAAGGTGGAAGTCAGTGGGACTACATTAAACCCAGTTGTTAAACAGCTGTTCAAGCAAGAGGTGAATTCTGGGATGAGACGATTCCAAAAGCAAATTATACTCAACATAAAATTCAAATGATTCAGAGAAGCAAAAGCTGAATTAACATGTGTATCTCCAGAAAACAGAAGATCATAAAGAAATGGTGAACAATAGTACTAATAATTCTTGGTCACATCTAAGTTATTAATAATTTTCTAGAGAATAAGTATTTCCATAAGAGATAGATCCTAATGCAGTATTTCTCAAAATTCTGCAAATATTCTCAAAACACAGGGAGGAGGAGTAAGAGAAGTCCATTAACCCTCTGGTGACACGCATGAATCCACATAACAAGGTCCAGTGGAGTTTGTTACAGAATTCAATTGGGTGGAAAGCAGGTTACAGCAAAAATAGTATTAGAGAAATTTAACTTTTTAAAGAAATCTAGAAGATCTCCAAATTCTTCCTGTCAGGAAGTAAGGGGAAGCGGTAATGACCGCCCTTTACACATCAAAACCGACGGCAGGGCTGGAAATTAAGGCACAGTTCAGGCTTGGGGAACTGGACAGGGTGACAGGAATGACTCGGTACGCCGGCTCAAATCCAAATCCTTGACGAACAGCATCCAGTCATTCATTCCACAAAACTTACTGGAAACCTGCTTTTCCCCAGACATTATTCCACAGGCAGGGGGCACAGTACTGAACAGAACAACCTCGGTTACGCATCGTATAGCTTATGCTGTTGGAATGAGCTCAAGGAGTCAAGTAAGAGTCGCCCTGGCCCTAGTTACAATGTTCTCCAAAAACATACTCTTCTTGACTTGAGAGAGGGTTATGTCCCAGTAAGCCCACGGTAAATGGAATTTAGTACAAGCCAAATATGCACTGACTATATCTATCCTCCAGAAGGCCCTAGCTCAGCAACAGCGTGCACTATTTTCTGTCATGACTGGCTGGGGCCCTGCTGCTGCCAGTGACCATCATGAAATGAAAATTAGGGCATAAACTGGGTGTCAGCCCTCTCCCGCACATCCCACCTGCCCTCACGCCCCCCCAACCCCCAAAGCTTAAGCAAAAGTGTCTTGGGCGGATTCCAGTTTCCCAACTCTTCAACTGTTTGATGCAAATGTAGCACTGAGAAAGACCAGGACCCGGGCCAGGGCGGCCAGGCCATCAGTACATCCAGCGGGTGGAATGTCAGGAGGCTGTGTGAATGGAAATTAGCAGCTCGTGAGTATCAACTAATTTTGAAAATTTGATGAGACATGAAAATTGATCACACACACAAAATACAACTCCCCCCAAAAAACGTAGTGGGATAATTCAAAGGACATTGGTAAAATTTAGTATGGGCATCCTGAATCCTCTTAAACGCTAATAAACATTGCCAGATTGCTCTCCAAGTATGGCAGCATCAGGGCACATTTGTTTGCTTTTGTTCCTAACTTTTGAAGGTGAACACTTACACGAACTTATGCTTCTGTACATCCCTACTTGTATGAGCTTACTTTTCCAGATGGATATTTTTATCATCACTGTCCTTATTATGAAGATCTTGAAATATCCCAACAATTTGGGGTCATAAAAGAAATGCGTATTACCATTGGTACAATTTTTCAGCTAAATATGTAATGTAAAAGTGTAGTCTTACTACATCTGCACTGCTATAGCAAAGTACGTGGCTAAAATCCTGGACCAAGGAAGCAGCACAATCAGGTTCGGGAGAGGGCTTCTTTCTGGGTTGTAGACTACAAAAATCTCATTACATTCTTACATGGACAAAAAAGGTGACTCCTTCCCTAGCCTCTCTTTATAGGGACCCTCATCCTGTTCATGAGGGTCCCATGTCATGACTTAATAGCCCCCAAAGTCCCCACCTCCAGATGCCCTCTCATTAGGATGAGAGTTTCACCATAGGAATTTGGAGAGAGGAGGTACAAGCATTATAAAATTTTTCTTAAAAATTTTTTTAAAAAGAATATTTCAAAATTTTTTCCTAAAAAGTTACTAGTACAACTCCACAGAACAACTGTATAGTACATTAACATGAATAAACAACTCCACAGAACAACTGTATAGTACATTAACATGAATAACTTACTACAAATATATACAGATGAATTTGCTGGGGATGGGCAGTCTCCTCATTCCAGCCCTTGACCACCGAGAACAATGCACCAATGAACACTTGATCACAGGGCCTTTTAAAGTGACCTATGGGATACATTCTTAGAAGTGGAGTTTGTAGGCTGAAGGTTATTTGAAATTTTAATTTTAAGAGATGTTTCTACATTGCTTTCCAAGAACATTAAAGTTCAGTTGCTGTATCAATTCCCATCTGAAACATTCCTATGGTGATATGTAAAAACACTGTCCTCCGTCTTACTCTGGTAAGGCGCAGACATTACATTTCTTTCACTTTTTGCTTTTCTGACAAAAGTGACATTTTAACTGTTACTTTAATTTGCATTTAACTTACTATTAAAATTCAATGTCTTCATATATTTATTTGGTGGCTTTTTTTTCTGTGGCTTGCCTATATTCATTTTCACTTAGTTTCTGGTCTGTGTGTAAGATTTTTTTGTTGAATAGAGAAATTAACCAGTTGTCATCTGCATTGTAAATTTTTTTCAAGCACTATTGTTTTTCATGCCTTTGGCATGACAAATAACATAGACACCATTTTTAATGTTTTAAACTTTATGTAACCATGTATGAGTACATTGTTTTTTCTATAGCTATGGATTTCCAGGCTTTATTATATGGGATAGAGTCCCAGGAATAGAATTCTTGGCTGAAAGGTATCCGTATCTCCCTCACTTCCAAGTTTAGATTTTTATTTTTCATTGTTAAATTTCAAACGATTTGTTTTCATATCAGCTTTTAAAATGCTGATAATTTGTAAATTTCTTCCAGAAAAGTATGTGATTGTGCTGGCATCACAGGGCTATTGCTACCTGCACTGGCCCCTGCATCACCGCTGCCACCACTACATGCCGACCTCTCGGTAAACCAGAGTCTAATTCTCGACTTTTTGTCCTGTGCTATTTATCTGTTTGTCTGTTAGCGTATAATACAATTCACATGCTTAAAGTGATCGAAAGGTAGGTTCTATTAACTAGCCTGGCAAATCTCTCGGCTGTTCTTTTCATATTTTTTTTTAGCTAGTCTCATAATGATCTGTTCGTCACAAAAACTTTAACAATGTTTTATCCAATCCCCCCCCACAAAAAAACTGTTTTC
Source organism: Chinchilla lanigera (assembly GCF_000276665.1). Lineage (NCBI taxonomy): Eukaryota > Metazoa > Chordata > Mammalia > Rodentia > Chinchillidae > Chinchilla > Chinchilla lanigera. Next base: position 15,230,974 of record NW_004955454.1, on the reverse strand, counting down.
CCCTAACCGTATTGTAATTGGGAATTGCAGTGTATTTCCATGTTAGTTTTGAGAAAAGTGACATATGAATAAAATTTTAAGTCCAAGAGCACAAGAGACCAATTCACGTCTTTTAATATTACAGATCTGTAAACTCGGCGTTCGGTCCTTCTTGTTCAAACTTTTTTCTCTGTGATTTTAAATTTGTCTTTCCATTCTCATCTGGACTTTTATGGCTAGAACATAAAAAGCAGTTGATTTTTTTTTTAACGTTTATGACCTATTTACTTAACCAAATATGAGTATTCGAATTTATTTTTTTCTCTATTTATTGGACTTAACTAAAACATGTATTCCTACCTTCAGCAAACCGATACTTTTAGTATTTTCTAATATGCGTATTATAGTCACCTCACATTTTTGTCTGCGTGCATGCGGTGAACTCTCGGAGGAGCGGTTAAAGATGCTGCTGCGCCCCGGTGTGTCTCCTGGCGTTAGCGGAAATGCTTTCAGCGCTTTCATATTGAAGATGCTTGCCGACAGTGTGGGGAAATCTAGGCGTCTCTGCTATAACCTGATCTCTTGCTGAAGAATCTTATATTCTAAAAAAAAACGGCCCCCAGAATAGGAGGGCTCCGGGCGCTTAGTGTCCGCACAAGCGTGCCCTCCAGCCCTCGGCTGCTGCGCGGCGGCAGCGCCCCGGCCCTCTGCGCCCCGGCCCTCTGCGCCCCGGGGGCGTGTCCGGGGCGTGTCCTGGGGCGTGGCGATGGCTGTGGGGGCGGGGCCAGAGTCCCGGGCCCGCCCAGGTGCAGCGCAGGGCGCGTACGCATGCGCGGCGGGGCCGGTGCTAGGCGGTCTCCCTGGAGCGGTTGCTCTCTGCTGGGTGCGCGGGCGCGGGCTTCGCTGCAGCCGGCGGCCGGCG
>NW_004955454.1:15180812-15229043 GCF_000276665.1 Chinchilla lanigera | reverse complement strand
GTCCAGAGGCCCCCAGCTTAGATCACGGGCGAGCGTCCCGTCCAGAGGCCCCCAGCTTAGATCACGGGCGAGCGTCTGGTCCAGAGGCCCCCAGCTTAGATCACGGGCGAGCGTCCCGCCCAGAGACCCCCAGCTTAGATCACGGGCGAGCGTCCCGTCCAGAGGCCCCCAGCTTAGATCACGGGCGAGCGTCCCGTCCGCACTCGGCACTCTCCGTGCTCGCGCGCTCGGGGCGAGTGGAGGAGCTGGCATGGCAGGCCGTCCGCCCCCTGCAGACGCTCAGAAGTTCTCCTGCGAGGTTCTCCAAGGATGTTTTTCGTCTGCCTGAAACCACCAGAGTCCGCCACCCTCGCAGTCAGAGCAGCCTGTGCCCCGACAGTGTCCGCCGTCCTTGCTTGCTTTGATTCTTTTGTATAATAGCTCCCTGTTGGTTTAGTATTTCACCTTGTGTTTTAATAGATTCTTCACTCACATTTAGACTACTGAACTTGACTTCGTTCTTCTGCCTTACTGTTATTATTTACCTTAGCGTTGCTTCTCTTTTCCTTTTACCTGTTCTTGTGAATTTGGTAGAATCGCTAACCGTCTCACTTCTTCCCTTGTTAATTTTGTGCGCCTTTGTACGATTTCATTCTACTGATAACAGGGGTCCCTTTCCTCTGGATTTTATCACTGATGACACGTGACTCCCCTGTATTTGTAGACGGAGAAGGCCACCCGTCTTCCCCACTGGGTCATTCCCCGCACAGCGGTCCTATTCCGTCCGCTTTGGCACACCGCCACCACCCTACCCAGGCTGCAGCTGACACCGAGGTTCTTCTGGCCCAAGTGTGGCTGTGTGGAGTCCAGTCGGCAGATGGACGTCTCAGTCAGCCACAGGTCTGCGCAAAGTTACACAGAGGGTTTGCCTTCTGCTCTGTGGCTCCCTGCTGTCTGGGATTTCCTCCTTTTACTTTCTAGCTCTTTTTCCCTCCATGCTCTGCCATGTAGTTGTTGTTGTTGTTGTTTTTTCACATCAGTAAAACAGCAGTTTTACCTAAGTTTGAGTTGCCCCTGGGAGCACAATAAATTGGAAAGTGATTTTTATTTGCCTTAGTTTATGTTACCTGCACCTGGAAAAGCTATGAAATCTGTTAAATCTTAGGAAAGTTTCCTCAGTTTTTATGGGTGCGTTTCTTTAGTTCACTGTTTATGACCTTTATCTGCAATGTGAATGGAGAGCTATTCCTTCTTCCTGATAGGAAAGATTCTGTGTGATGGTTAGTTTATATGGCAAATCTATGACTAACTTTATAACAGACTCTCATACTGTCTTCCAAAATAGATGTACCTTTTTAACAAAATAACCTTTTTTACATAACCATCCTTTATTAGGTTAAGGAAATGTTCTATCCTGCTTTGTCTGAATATTTTCTAAATCATAATTAGATGTTGAATTCTACTGAATGTTTTTTATGCATTACTGATTCTGCATTTTCCCTCATTTAACCTACTCGTACAGTGAATTACATTTATTGATTTTGAATGTTGAACCAACCTTGCATTCTTAGCATGAACACCATTTGATTGTGAAGTATGGTATTATCTTTTCTTTAATTTTGTTTTTCCAGTACAGAAGATCAGAATAAAGGCCTTTGTACTGAGCTGCATCGTAGTCCTTTTTATTTTTTATTTTGGGGGAGAGTTTGGCCAGATTACCCAGACTGGGCTGGACCTTGAGATCCTCCTGTCTCAGCTTTCCTGAGTGCTGGGATTACTGCTGTACACTGCAACTCCTGGCTAGTATTATCCTTTTTAATATACTGCTGGATTTGATTTATTAGTATTGTGCTAGGGATTTTGTGTCTATGTTCATAAGAAATGTTGGTCTGAAATTTTCTTATGAATATATGAGAAAAAATGTGTGTGTGTGTGTGTGTGTGTGTGTGTGTATTTCTGTCAGTTCAAAACTTTCAACCCAACAGTTCAGAATACACTCTAACTTCTCCCCTTTCATATATTAATTCTGTCTTTCAAGAATGAGAACCTGGCTCTCATCCACAATGCTATATTAACCCAGGGATGGAATACACATAATGTAACTTTGTAATCACCTCTCCCTATTGACTACAGCACAATATTTATTTCAGTTCTTTTGTCCTTTACCGTATATAAGGGCATACAGTCAAAGTACTGTGTTTAAAGTTATTGTCTGTATTCTTTCAGCGTGGTCATATTATCCATTTCAAAGGTCTGTTTTTTATTCCTAAACTTGCTTATGCGGTAATGTGAAATATTGATGCGGTTCACAAATTCAGAATTTCAAAAGTATATCAAATAAATGTCCTTTCTTCATCGCTTCTTTTTTCATACCTTCAGTACCTTTGGTAAGAATCTCATTAGTTTTTGGTCTAGTATTTCTAAACGTATTTTCCCTTTTTCACTACAGATAAGCGGTACATATATATTTTCTTATCTCCTTTCTATTTTTATACATGGTGTGTATGAGATATAGATTTGTTTTGCTTTTTCACTTAATGATGTATCTTGAATACCACTCCATTTCAGTTCATAATAAGAACTCTGCCTTATTATTTTAAAGATAGTACTATATTACTTTGTATGACTGTAGCTTAGCTTATTTAACAAATCTCCTTATTGGTACTTAGATTGTTTCCCATGTTTTGCAACTACAAATAACCCTTCAATTAACGATTTTGTGCACACACATTTTCATGCTGTTAGACAGAGATGAGGGTCCACGGCTGTACCATGCTGAATGGACCCAATCTCATCAGAGATAGGAGAGTGCATTCTAGAACTTGTATTTCTGGGCCATAAGGTAAATGTGTAGTTTTGTTGATAGTGCAGATTTCCCTTGAAAGACATATTATAATGTGTATTCCCATTCATGTTGCTTTTAGGAATATCTCTCCTCTTTGTATTTTTTCCAACCTCTGTAGTTGTTTTCATGGAAAGGTAGGTCTAAAAAGGTATTGTACCACTGTAGCAGAATTTTTGCACATCACTCTTAAATATGAAACACTTGTCAGTGAGCCCCCAGAGACCACTGGAAACCTGCTACAGGAGCAGAGGGGAGGGGTGCCTCACCGAGAGGGCACTTGCCTAGCATGCTCAGTGTCATGGTTTCTGTCCCCAACACCACAAACAAAATTTGGAGACAGAGACAACAACAGCAAAAAAGAAAAGAGGAAGATGAAAGAAAGGTAAGAAGGACTAGAAAATAAATTTTTAAATCCTGTGATTAGCATTTTGCCCACATAGAAAAAAACAAACAAGTAAAGAAACCTTTTGAAAACTTAATGTGTGTGTGTGTATATATGTGTGTATGACATAGAAATAGTGTGCGTATGACACACATATATTTAAACACACACACCCCCATACACACACAGACACATGCACATGTCCTGTGACTTCTAAGAGGGTGTAGGAGCTATGATACCCAGAAGCAAGGAGCACACGCAGTACCCAGATCCTGGTATCTAAGGATCGTTCTCCACTAAAGAGCCCAGGGCTGGTCTGGGGCAAGGGCAAGGGAAGCACAGGATGATCCTGGAGCATCTTTTTGTACCAGGAAGTAAGGAGATGATGAGGAACATGCGGAAAAGGCTGTAGAAGCAACTTGAGAGGACACGCACTAGCCGAGTTTGGACAAATATAAATACTTACGGTAATTAGTATAATGCATGAAGTAAGACAAGAGTATATTAGGGCATGATGATAAAAGAAAATGGACAAACATGGGTGTGGTGCATTCACAGCTGGTGTCAACTTGTAACCCCCAGCTGAATTTAACCAGTGTGGTGCTGGGTGTGCGAGGCCCAGCTGAGGATTGTTGCCAGCAGCGTAAGAGGCAGAACGGGAGAAAGAGGAAGGCTGTTGGGAGACGGTAGAAGCTGTAAGGCGCTGCTGGTTTTTTGGAGGAGCTCGTCGTGCTGGCTTTCCTGATGACCTCTGCTGTTTTCATCCTCCAAGGAGCTCAGGACCTGGTTGGCACTGAGAATAGCTTTGGTTCACTTTGAGGGAGCTCTGGTCCTCATTCTGAGCATCGCTTCCTGGCTCCAGTGCAGATCCCTCAGCCTGCTAGCACAGATTCTTCATCCCACTGGCACAGACTTTCTAGCTTCCACCACTGACCTTTGGGCCTTCCCAGCACAGATTAGGCCTGCATGAGATGCTGTCATGGACTCTAGGTCTTCAGCTGAACTCACACAGAACATTATCGTGGGATCCAGGCCGTCAGCTGGATTCTCTGGTCTTTAGTGTTTGGACAGATTTCTTGCACTCTCTTGTATATGATTCTTTGGGTGACTATTATAAATAATCTTATAAAATGTGTGTCCTATATTATACTGTTCTCCTTTGCAAAACCCCAAACCATGACAGTGAGTAGGTAGAGAAGTAGCATTCCAATTAATAACTAGAAAGACTGATGATTAGAATACTAGGAATCGGCAACTAGCTATCATAGCAATAATTACTTCAGACAAGAATTATCAGTGGATGTATTCTGGTGGGCAAAACTATAATGAGAAGCAGGATTTCAATATTAAAATATGTCCTCAAAAACCTAGAAATCACATAGTGTTATAGTTTGAATGTCTCCACCAAAAGTCATATTGAGATTTAGTCCCATTGTGAAATATTAAGGTAAGACAAAGAGAGATATTTAAGATGTGATTGAGTTGGATGGCTGTACCTTCAAGAACAGATGCATCTATTCACAGATTAATACATTATCCCAAGGCAGGATCCATTGTAAAGCCAACTCGGCTCTGTCTTTTGTGTGAACCCTTCTTGCCAAAGTGGTGCAGAACTCAAGACTCTGCAGACAGGACCCACCAGCAAGGTCTGCACCAGAAGTGGCCCCTCAAGCTTGGACTTCTCAGCCTCCATAAAGGTTAGCAGAGTAACCTTTTATGCTTTGTAAGTTAGCCAGTCTGTCGCACTTAGTTATATTGACAGAAAATGAATGAAAACAGGGAGCCTACTAAACTCCTACTTCATCTGCATAACTGTTCTAGGTGAAAGCACAAGATTAATCTTTTTTGGTTTTGGTTGGTTTCTGTCCTGTTTTTGGTTTTGGTTTTAGTTGTGGTTTTTTGAGGCAAGATCTTGCTGTGCAGTTCAGGTTGGGCTTAAACTCACGATATAGCTGAGGCTGGCCTCAAACTCATGGCAGTCCTCCTGCCTCAGCCTCTCAAGCCCTGAGATTGCATAAAGAGTTTTATAATGATTAAGCATTTAATTTTGCAAACTGTTCTTCTTCATCTATTGATGTAGTGATATGATTTCTTATTCAGTTGCTTAATATCATGGATTATATTGTTTAATTTTTTTAAGTGTTGCATCCTTTCAATAAACACCAATTGTCATGGTGCACACTTTTTATTTATGTTATTCAGTCCCATTTGTTAATATTTTGTCAAGGATGTCTTTAGTCTGTGTCTGTAAAGGGTCCTGGTCTGTGGTTTGCTTTTCTTGTACTCGCTTTAGTTTTGGTATTGAGGTAATATTACCTTCATCTATAAATTAGAAAGTATTCCTTTCTCTTATGTTTTTTGGAGTAGATTATGTGGAATTGATGTAAACTTTTCTTTAAATCTTTGAAAGAATTCTCCAGTGAAACCATCTGGGTCTCAAGTTTTCATTTGGAAGGATTTAAATAAAGAATCTAAGTTTCTTCATATTTACACAGCAATTCAAATTATGCATTTCATATTGGGTGAGGTATGGTAGTTGGTGCTTTTTGATGAATTTGTCTATCTCATCTAATTTGCCAAATGTACACCTCTAAAGCTGTGGACAGTATACCTTTATTTTTAGTGTATCTAGAATCTAGAGAAATTCCCTACTTTGTCTACCCTTTCCCGTGGCAGTCTTTCTAGAGATTTGTCAGAATTGTTGATCTTTTCAAAGAGCTAGTGGGTTTCACTGATTTTCTCTACTGCTTTTTCTATCTATAATTTGATTTCTTATTTCTACTGCTTCTTTCCTTAATCACCCTTTGTTTTGTTTTACTCTTTCTAGGTTCTTGAGGTGGGAGCAGAGCACTGATCTAGACTTACCTGCCTGTGAGCACTTCGCCTTGCCCTTCCGCACTGCCTTATCTGTATCCTTCAAATTTCCGTACGGTGCATTTTTCCTTTTTTTTCAGTTCACTGATTTCTCTAGTTTCCTTTGAGATTTCCTCTTTGATTTCCACATGGAGGATTCTGAAGTAGGTTGTTTAGTTGCTGAGAGTTTGGAAATTTTCTTGATCTCTTTCTGTGATTCTTTTCTAGAGTAACTCATCGTGATCAGTGATCACACTGGTTTCCACTCTTACATTTGCTGGCTGTTTTATGGACATGGTCTTTTTTGGTCTATTCTCTGGGCACTGGAAAAATGTATTTGCTGCTGTCGTTAGGTGGAATGTTCTGCCAATGTTAACTTCATACATTGAATATTAAAGAGCAAAGAAATATGTTACTAGGTATCAATCATAAAATCAAGACTGGAGACATCAATAGATGAAGTTGTCCCAAAGTCAGCATGGTGGTTACTTTTGGAGAGAGAGGGAGGGGCTGGGGATTTAGCTCACTGGCACAGCACCTGCCTGGCAAACGCAAGGTCATGAGTTCAATTCCCTGTACTGGAAAAAAAAAACAAAAAAAAAAAAAGAGAAGAGAGAGGGATATGGTGGTGTATACAGATGTGTCACTGGAATGGCTGGAAAAGCTTTATTTATCAGATTATGATTTTATTTTCTGACTAGGGTTTGTGGTTACAAGCAGTAGTGTGCTAATATTTAACTATCTCTCCACTGGAAAAGATGATAGCATCTCCTGATTTCGTCATATAAATACTGCCACGACAGACGATTTTAAGCTACTCCTGTGATACCCTTGGGTGTGGGGTTGGGAAGGGATTGCACACATAACTCTTAGGCGCCTGTTTGAGCCACAGCAATACAGCACTGGGCGGGTGTGTTTCTCATAATACTTCACTGAGTGTACTTATTTTTTGTTCACTTTACAATTACAAAGATAAAATAATTAAGTAACACTGGAGAGATGGCTGATTCCAGGCTTTCTGGCGGGAATATATAAAATATGCCGAGAGCATCTTTTATTGCCATAATGTAACAAAATGCTGTAAAATAAACATTTAAGAAAAATCTCCAATGATGAGAGTATGCCAGAGGCACAGGGCAGCCAACTGACAGGGCACCAGTGGCTGAAGAAGGACTTGAGCAAGAAAATCAAATAGTTTTGATCATAGCCCCCTAGTAAAAAGTAAGTGTCCGTGAGTCCATACTGCCAAATGTTCACTGAATAAATGAACGGATGGGGAGAACAGAAAAATCTATGCAAAAGAATCTCAAATAATTCACACAGATACCAGTCCCTGGAGGAGAACCACCACCCGTGCCTTCCCAGTGTGCTGCACTCCAAGGAGTACAGTAGGGCAGGAGGAGAAGGTCCCAAATCTAACAAACGCTGTCTCCCCAACTGACCGCGGTGAACAGCAGCGAAGAGCGAGGCCATACTCCAGAGAGTTGTGACCCTAGATGTGACAATTCCAAACGCTGAAACACCAAAGCTCCCAAAGTCTAAAAACTCAAAAGATCAAAATCCCCCCAAAATAGTTTTTTAAATCTTTAAAATCAATGTATTTATATTTTGTAGTAAGAATTTTTTGAGAAACATAAAAACACAATAGAAAAATACATATACCACTTCAAACAATAAAATAGATAATGACATGTAGATTTTTGCTACATAAACACTTAGTGTTTATGTGAACATATTAGTGACAGTCACATGGTATAATAATTATGAGCAGATAAATCATTCATTTAAAAATAGATCTTTCACCTATTCCACAAAATATGTAAATACGTATCACCAGACTGGTAATTGTAGCCTTGTAACTGCAGTCATGTGAAACACTGATAGTCTTTTGATAAGGGCAGTCAAAAACTGTGGTGGGTCACATGTACCCAGCCACCCAAAGAATTATGATTTCAAGACATTTTCTTTCACAAATCCGAACATCCCAAAGGACATCTCTTCACCTACAGAGGAAGTTTAAATGTTTTTATGGACATACACAATGCTTACACACAAAGTCGAGATGATGGTAATGCTCTGTTGCAGAACAAAATTGACAAAAAAAATGCATAAAATGAATCGTAACTTTCTAGAAGTCTTTACATAATTTATTCTTCCAGTATCGGAAACTGTGCAGAGATGAAATACACAGCATAGGAAATTGTAAGAAATAATCCTGCCACTTTAAAAGAGTGGGAAAAAAACTGAAAAAAAAAAAAAAAAGACAAAGAAAAAAGGAAACAAAAAACTAAAAGGAAAATTAAATTCAGAATTTTGATATTCTGGAATTTAACCTTTCAGGATTGTGATCTTTCGGGAGTTCACCATTCTGAACTATGATGTTTGGGACTGTGGCTTTTGTGATTGTGTGTTTCAGGATTGCGATTGCTACAACAACAATCAGTCATTTTCATAGCATATATCTTTGATAGAATGTGATGAGAATGGTGTGTTCTTTGTGTGGTCTTCCTTGCAAGAACCCAGAACCACAGTCTAATTGTGAAAAGAAACCTCAGACAGATCCCACACAAGGGACATTCTGAAAGCACCTGGCCAGTACTCTTCAGGGTTACCAAGGTCATCAGAACTAAGGATAATCTAAAAAGATTGCCAGAGTCAAGAACAGTCTATAGGCCAGTCCTGGTGACACACATCTGTAGTCCCAGCACTCAGTAGGCTGAAGCAGGAGGATTGCCATGAGTTCAGGGCCAGCCTCGGCTACGTGATGAGTTCAAGACTCCCCGAACTACACAGCAAGACCCTCTCTCAAAAAAATAAAATAAAATAAAATAAACAAACTATAAGAGAACATCTGTCAAGACATGTAACTAAATGTAATGTGGTCTCTTGAGTGAAATTCTGGAAATCAAAGGGGCATTAGGTAAAAACTAAGGAAGTCAAATAAAGCATACATTTTTTAATGTATCAGTAATACTCATTGGTTGTAATAAATGTTCCATGTTATGATAAACTGTTACTAATAGGGGAAATTAGATGCAATGCATTTGGGAACTCCCTGTGGTATTTTCAGACTTTTCTATAAATCTTAAAACTGTTCTTTACAAAAGTTAATTTGAAATTCTTTGTTTTCCCTTCTTCTCTTCCTTTCAAAGAGGTTTCACCTCACCTAAACTTCATGACCCTAAACCTGAAATGGGTCCTCACAGTTGTCTGAAAGTCTTACTCTGTCCTAATCGACTTCCTCTCTCATCCTCCCAGGCACGTCTCCCCTCGCCTGCATCTCTCACACTTTCCTCTCCTGCCTGGTCCCAACTACCAGTCCTGTTTCTGATTTTACTGAGAAAATAAAAGCAAAACTGAAGAGAGGATCTATCTCTCTCAACCACCATATCTAACAATCAACCTGCGTGTACATTCTGTCTTCCTTCCTTTGAAAAGAAGTTAACAAAACACCTGTCTAATGCTCATGCAGAATCATTACCCTTCCCCCTTTGATAAGATCATCACCATCAGCACACAGCACATTGTAATATCTTGATTTTATATTTTCCTCCAACTTTCCCCTGTTTTTCTACTCCTCTTTATGACAAAATACTCCATTCATCTACATTCAGTATCACCATTGTTTTAGGATATAATATATTAATAGAAATTTTGAGGTATGATAAAGCCAACAGATCAGAAAACAATCACCATTGCAAAGATGGTTTGCTTCATAAAGTTCCCCGAGTGTGGGGCAGACCGTGTCACAGAGAGCCGCCAGGGTTTACTGGAAGGCAGAGGGAGGACAGCCGAGGACGAGCCCTGCACGTGCTCACTACAGGAAGGGACAAGGGATGCAGGGTACGCAGAGACTGGCTACTCTGAATCATTTTAGGAAGTTCTCGGGTGTGACTGTTCTCGCATATGTTACTTGCCTCTGCAGTATTAGGGTAAGAGGACGATGTCCCGGACGTGACGGCTGCGGGCCAGGGCTCTGAACAGGCTCTGAACAGGTGCCTGCGGCGTTTAGCCGTGGACTGGCCCTCGGGTCAGCATTCTCTCAGCAAGGCCCATATATCACAGCCTCAGAACCCAGAAAACAAAAGACACTGGGCACAGCTGTTGTCTCAGTCAGCATCTGCCTTCAGTACACTCTCAGCGGGCGTGCCCCCTTCCGCTGCTGGTGTCCTTCTGCCGGTAAGTCGCTTCCTCCTCGCTCTCTCTTTACCTCATTAGCTTCTCCTTCTCCACTTCTTTTCTTTTTTTTTTTTTCTGGTACCAGGAATCGAACTCATGACCTTGCACTTGCCAGGCAGGCGCTGTGCCGCCGAGCTAAATGCCCAGCTCCTGCACTTCTTCTCTGAACCTTCCTCCTTCATTCGGTTTCCAACCATGGAAATACTCCTTGGCTTCAGGCTTTTCTTTTTTCTGTCTGCGCCAGTAACTCACAATTTGTGGTACATGGCCCAGTGGATCTCTGAAAATCCCTTTCAGAAACTCCACAAGATCAAGACTGCGTTTGTCTTTTTCACTCTAAAGTATTTGCCTTTTGCCCTATTACACCAAAGCAAACGTGGGAGCACTGCAGGCTCGTCCACTCAAATCAAGCCCAGAGCACAAAGTGCCAGGGCAGTTCCCTCCCCCACCCGCACCACCTGCGCCTCGGTGCACAGAGAAGGCCCATGTCTCTGATAAAGTCCTAGAAGGTTTTACTTTTATGAAATTTCAACCCCTGACTCCATATAAGTTTCATGTTTTGTGTGACTAAATAGGATGTCCGTGTAAGGCACGTCTCGTGCACACCCGCGAGTGATTCTTTTCCCAAGGAACAGCGTTTGTGCAATCGTCAGTTTCAAGATGAAACTCTTTTTATCAAACACTATTTTACTGGAAAGAACAGACTAAGGATGGTTAATCAGAATTGGGTATTTAGCTAATGTTTCCTCAAAAACCTGAGTCTATGTCTTCTAGAAAAATAATCAAGAGTTTTTGGGGTTTTTTTTTGGGGGGGGTTCTTACAATAAAACTTGAGGTTTTCAAGAAAATATTCAAAATTTGAAAAAGATTTGCCCGACACAGTGAGCTTGATGGTCTCCTAGTGTTTTCTTAACAAGATCAGTGGTGATATTGACAAATGTGATTTCTCGATGTTGCATAAGAAAGTTGTCACTATCTGGAGGGTTTGAATTAATATTTTCCAAAGGACCAAATGTCACCATTTCCAAATGACCAAATGATGTTACAAAATCATGCATGCATAAACTGTCCACTCAGCAGAGAAAAGAGACCAATGGATTTTAATGTAGCAGAATACAAAACATTTTAAGAAACCATGAACATTTTAAAAACTACTGCTTGCCAAGTTTGGGTATCGCATCAAAGCAGAATACCCTTGGTTATTTGAAAACACTGATTTTTTAAAAAGCAACGGCTTTTCTGAGAGACCAGTTTTTCTCAGTGTTCAACCAAAAGGTCGTGTCACAGCAGACCGAATACAGAAGTGTGTTTGAGAGGCTGATTGTCTTCCACTAAGCGAGATCTTTAGTTAGTGATATAGTTCTAGTCTTCTCAAAAGACATTTTTTGCTTTGGAAAATAGCTTTGTATTAAAATACTTGTTAAAATGAAAGGACTTATGGTTACTTTATATGTATATGTGTACAGATGTGTTATTTCAAAACAAGTACAGACAGTCCTCTCCTTGCAGTTGCTCAACTTAGGATATTTTACTTTACGCTGGTGCAAAAGAGATATGCATTCGGTGGACACCATACTTGGAATTTTTTATTTTGACCTTTCCCCAGGTTACTGATCTGCAGCTGGATCCTCAGCAAGCCATGGCTCCAGGTCAGCCGAGCAGTCACAAAGGAAACAAACAAAACTGTGCAGTGTACTGTGTGGCTAGGCTAGGATGTTTCACAGATTAAATGGGTTACATAAATTTTCAGTTGACAATAGTTTCAATTTACAATGAGTTTACCACAATGTAACCCTCCCGTTGAGGAGGATGAGTGCATATGTTTAAATTTTGTACTTCTAATTTCTTATTAAAAGATGTTTCTAATAGAATTTTAAATATCATAGCTATAGCCCATATAAATCACAATTGTTTGGAGGTCTTTATTAATTTTTAAGGAAGTAAAGAGATCCTGGGCCAAAAAAGTTTGAGAACTGAGGATTTATACTTGCGCCAACCTCCTAGGACCCAGACGATGGTACACTGTAGTCGGCACAATCTCACAGCAGAAAATCAAAATTATGCTGTTAATATCAGGGTAAGAAAACTCTTCTCGCTCTGGATGAAGTCCTCAAAAAGATAAACAGTGGGCCGTGCTGGCATTCACACCAACAAAACCGCCAGCCAGACAATGACAGGCCTGTGATGACACACCATCACGCCAGCCCCTGGAATCCCTAAAACCCACGAAGAACATGGAGGCAGCGCTGCAGCTTTTCCTTCCTAACTCCTCGGCGCTGCTCCTCTCTCTGACCTTTCAGAAACTTTGCTACTTCCTGACCCCCCTGGCACACACTACTCAGGAAAGCCCAGGTGCTGCTTGCTCCCGGCAGGAAGGCCCCCATCAGGTGGGACTGAGAGGTCTAAAAGCATCCAGGATCATGAGTGGCCATCCAGTCCTCTGGCCGGGGGCACCGCGCGCTGACAGAAGCTCCTTCTGACCTGCTTGCCCCCTCAGCGTTGTCGGGGCAGCTCGTGGTCCGTTGCCTGTCCCCTCCGCTTGAGGACGTACAGGATCGGAAGTCTGAGTCCACATTTTAAGCAGAACTCTGCGAAGCCAGGTCCATCTCTTCAATTTATCCCCACTGTTTCCCAGGTGGACCTAGAATAACAAAGCTGCGAAGTGATTCTGATCTCTAGGAGTGTTTCCCAGGCCCACAGCCATGGCGTTGGGGGAAGCCCCCGCTCGTTCAGAGCCAGTTTGGGCTGCTAGAATACCCTCCCTGTAGTTTCCTTTCCCCACTCTTGCTTGCATCTAATCTATTCTCCTACCGCTACCAAAAGATTCTCTAAAAATGCAAACTGGGTCATGCTGGAAGGCTTTTCAAAGATCCCATAGTTTCCTGAAGGTAGCGCTGATGAGCCCTGCCCTGATGTGCACTTCCCAACCCTGTAACGGCCCTAACTGTGCAGCTTTCTCCAAAATGAGCGGCGGCAAGGCCCCTGGTGCCCAGGTTCTGGAGCCCAAAAGCACAGCAGACCCCTCCCACGAGTCTAATGCCAGCACAAGCACAAGCCAGACACCCCCTGCCAGTGAAGTCCGCTCCGAGCTGTGCTGTCCTTCTCTGCCATGGGAAGTTTACAGTCTTTGAGCTCTAAGACCTGCCCTACCTGACCTCCCAACCTATCCCAACAGCTTCCTGGATGGGATAGGCTTCCTGCCTGGCAGTAAAACATTTTTTTTTTTACACTTAGGGCTTAATCTTTGGTTTCTATTAGTCTCTATTTTCATTTAGTAATTGAGAATTCTTTAAAGCAGCTTAAAAGGCACTTCGCAATCCTGCCTTTACATTTCCTTCAATCTCCGTTTACAAATTCTCCACAGTTCTTAGGATGTTCTCTGGCACAGTACTTCTTTCACTTCTTGGAACCCGCATATTCTCTCTTTTCTGAGTCTTCACAGATGCCAGATTTCTGTGTTGTGTCATTTCTTCAGGGTTGCCCTCCCAAGGCCAGGCTCAGGTTCCCTGTTGAGTGCTCCCATGGCACCTTGCTCTCTTTGATCTGAAAAGATCTAGAAGGCAGCTGAGAAGGACCCCTATTTGCAAATGCACTCAACGGCAGACACGGGGGCCTATTCATCCGTGCATGCATTCCCAACTCTTGCCTGTCTCTAACCTGGGAGCTTTTGGAGAAAAGCTGCTATCTAACTTCCTTTGTTTGCAGCTATGTTTGAAGCTAATAGCAGTCAGATGATCTAGTTGTCTGACTATCAGATGAGTAGGATGAACTACTTCCAGAAAAGCTGGCCCTTATACCCTTCTGTTTTCTGCTTTGAATGTGGACACTCTGCCTGAAGCTCCAGACGTCTTGCAAGCATAAGTGGTGCCCTTAGGTGACATTAAGTATTCCGACAGCTCCCACTGATTGCCTAATATTGTATTTCTTGTTACACAAAATAATTAGTCCCCTGTATTGTTTATGCCAAATCAGTGAGTTTTCTATGATTATAAAGTAAATGTTCTATCCTGATATACGACCTCAGGCATCTGGGGACTGGTAGAGAACAGCCTTCTAAAGAACAAGAATTCTTACAATTTTACTTGGATGAATACAATTTCTCTTTGTTCTCTTTATCCACCTCAGTTCAGGACAGCTCCTGTAAGACCGCCCAAGGATGATAGAGTAAGTGCAGCTACATTTAGGGTTTCTGCTCTGCATGTCCCACAGGGTCCTTTCCCCATCTCATCCCTAAGGGCCCTAGAGGTCACCGTGGGGAGCAGAGGTCGCCCTGGTGTGTGTACTGCTGTGCGTGCAGTGTCACAGCTTTCATTTGATGAACCCAAGTGAAGGTGTTGAGTGGTTTAAAATTTGAAACATAATCCTTTTAATATCTTATAATTGCTATTAAATCATCAATTTCCTACAATTAATAGAACTCAAAAACACGTGGTGGCAATGACATTTTGCAGGACCCGCTCCGAGTCAGTGGAATAGCTCAAGCACTGCCTGCATCCCATGATGTTGGAACTGGTATTTGTCTAGTGACAACTGCACACCCATGTCTCCCACCCCCAGGGCTTCAGCGCCTCAGCCTTTGTGCTGCTTGTGACAAAATTTGTTTTCAACTAAACAAACAATCCTACATAATTAGTCGCCTCAACCACTCTTCCAAATTAACTGCTATAGTGTTAATGCAATGTTTAATGTAATGTAGACAAATATCTTGGGACATTCATTCAAAATTTAAAACTACTGAGAACTTGTGAAGGCAGCTTTGACTTTGCCTTCTCCAGCCTATGTATTTGAAAATGGTTCTCTACAAGTCGAGTACCAAGAATAACCCGCTGGCCAGAGTGTCTGAATGTAGGCACCGTACTTTCATCCGTCCGAGGGCCCGACGCCGACTGCCAGGATCTGTGCACATTGAGCATTTTCCCAATTCTTGCCCATCACCACAGGATGAAGGAGGCCAGTGGATCCAGTCTCTAAATTTTACCGGCTGTGTCCTTCCCTGGCCATGGTTTAATAAAGTTTCATGAGTCAGATTTCAAATAATACACTTTCCTAAACTTCTCCAAAAGAGTGGACCCAAATGTAGAAAAGAATTATCCACCATTCAGAAGTGGGAGGTGGACGGAGGGAAAAGGGACATTGGATTTGATTCATACACACTGTACGCATTTGATGGAACTTCACACCAAACCCCAATCATATATACAATTTATACAGGCTAATCAAAAAATAACATAAAACACAAAAACTTTTAAGTCTAGGGAAAACTGCCTCAGTCAATCTTTGAGCAACCTGAAGAAAAAGTGCTTTCTATTTATGAGGCAAAAGGAAAGCTTCATGGGTTCCAGTTTCATTTACTGTCTCCTACTCAGAACCACAGATTGTCCTAAGTAGAAGCCCTTGAGCTTGGACTTCTGCTCACCCGCTAACTTCCCAGTAGGTATCTGCTTTAGGAAGACAAAGAGGCCAGATGGCCAGGTAGTTGTCACCTCCTGCAGACCAGCTTTATGAAAAGTTTGAAAACTGTTCCAGTTGGTGCCAGAACAGGGTATTTAAAGGCCTCCCCAGCTGGATGAGCAACTCTGTCACTATCTCCTGGCTGATCTGCAGTATCCCCTGGGGAAATTCCAATCTACTCACATAACCCAGCAATTAAGCCAGGAAGATTCCATATTTCCAATCTCTACAAAGAAAAGAGCTGAGATGCTTCTTATAAACACTGGTCTCTTAAGAACACTCCCTATAACAATTATGTCCCAAATAGCTTGTTTCCCAACTACCTCCCTCAGAGCAAGCCACCATGAAGGTTCCGACCTGGCTCGGGCTCACTATGTCAGCTCCAGGAGAAATTTCAACTTCTGAGCACCTGGTCAGTTTCCTGTTTGTTCCTTCTGGCTCCTGTCTTCTAATATCCAAAGGCTTGTACTTTGGTTTCAGTGTGTCACCTAGAATTACGCTTTGCAAACAGATCCTGAAATCGTATGTATTTGGGAGGTAATTAAGTTAAATGAGATCATGAGGGGAGGCACCTGTGATGCGGTTAATGGCTTTATAAGGAGAGAAAGACAAACCTGAGCATTCATGCTCGCTTATTCCCACTGTGTGATGCCCTCTCCCATGTTACGGTACTGTAGGAAGGTCCTCGCCAGATGCCAGAACCTTGATACTGGACTTCCCATCCTCCAGAACCCCAACTAAAACATCTTTTCTTTATAAATTACCCAGTCTCAGGTATTCTTTCATGGCACCCAAAACCAGATTAAGACATTTAGTTTCCTCTCCCCTGCTCCAACTTGACAGATACATGTGGAGCCCTGCTCAGCAGAGCCCTGAGGACTGCATGCAGTTAGCTCTTACTGGAGAGGGGCCTCCCTGAATCCAGCCTCTGAGGGGATGTATATCTGCTGTCTCATTACTGCAGGGAATTCATGCTAAATGTACTAGCACATGGACGGTGTATTCACAGATAGAAAAAGTGTAGAGGCATCAAGATATGTAAATACCAATTTTTCCCCTAGGCATACACAGAATTTAGAGTACCTTAATCAAGGGTTCACATTCCAAATTTAGAAAACTAGTGTATAATATAATATAAAAACTAGTGTATAATATAATATAGAAAACTAGTGTATAATATAATACAAAAATAGTGTATAGAGAAAATTCACTGATGAAGGAGTGTCTTTAAGACATGGCTAGTTATAAAGACACTATGGATCCCACAGTGTTTGAATGAATTAAGAATCAGAGTTCAGAAAACCTAACAGCAAAGACAGTTGGGATAGTGTCCGAAATCCGAGTGTGGTGTAACAACTTGAAGTGATGGTGGAGGGATGGATCTGCCGGAGTAAATCTATTCCTCAAGCTGTCTAAGAACATTGTGCTGTGCAGCCCATAGCTTCTGCCAGAACTTAGACTCTTTTCTGGTACTAAAGTCTCCCTGGAAGAAAGTGCTGTGAAGTCAGCCTCCTTTGAGAACTATCTCAGTGGAAAAGTTCCACCTTGCTCAAAGTCACATCTCCCAGTTCTAGTCCCCTTGCCTCAATTCAAGACATGTCTGAAGGGCTGTCCTAGCTCCAGAGTCCTCCATGGGGTCAGTAGAAGCCCGCAGTAAGACAGCTTGGCTTATTTATCTGTCTAATCCTGCTTCTTTTCCTTCTCTTTCCTTCCATGGAGGTTGATCCCAAGAACATTTTCTAATAAACATCCTTCATAATAACCCCCATGTCAGGATTTAGCTCAGCGGCAAAAGCGCCTGCCTGGCAAGCGCAGGGTGGTGAGTTCGGTTCCCGGTACCGGAGAAAAACCAAAAAAAAAAAAAAAAAATAACCCCCATGTCAGACTACTTCCTGAGTAATCCAACCTGCTAGGGTTGGGTCACTAGTGAGAGAAGATACTGAAGTGGAATATCGCACCAGGTCACAGTACCTGCAGACAGTGGGGACTCCCTCAAAAGAGATGGAGTAAAGATGGGTACAGGTACAAAGCAGCAAACAAGTCTTACAACTTCCATCTGAGATGAACCGGGATGCTATGGTACCATGAATTCCACCAGACATTTGAGAAATATAAGGAAAATATTAACTATGTGAACAGAGAAATTGTGTTTCTATTGCCAACTACAGTAGACTCTGACAAAAGATGAATAATTCTAGAACTAATAATCACTTTGAAAGTGATTATATGCAGTTAAATGTTCATATAAAGGCCAAAGGGGTTCTTTGGTAGCAAATATAGAGATAGCCATCAAAGATTCCTCCATTCATGTAGGTATTTGTTTTGTTTTGTTTTGTTTTTTGGTTTTTTTTCCGGTACCAGGAACCGAACTCACGACCTTGCACTTGCCAGGCAGGCGCTTTTGCCGCTGAGCTAAATCCCCAGCCCCTCATGTAGGTATTTGTTAATCTCTTTAAGCAAGCTTTCATACTTTTTAGTTATCAGATCTTACCTATATTTTGTTAAATTCATCCCTGTTTACGTTTTCTAGTGCTATTGTAAATTAATCACTAGTATTGTGACCATATATCTTGCTGCTTTGCTAAATTTATTTATTATTTCTAGTAAGTTTTATACTCATTAAAATTCTTTATATACATCATTTCATCTAACTATAAAGAAAGTTTTACTTCTTTCTTACTGATATGTATGCCTCTTTTTCTTGCTTTATTTTGCACTGACTAGAACCTCTCATATAAGTTGATTTAAGAACTAAAAGTAGACATCCTTCTCAATGTTTGGATCAAAGAACTCAGTCCTTCACTATAATGTATGATGTAAGCCCCAAGTATTTTGGTAAAGCTTTATATCAAGTTGAGCATATTCTCTTTTAGAATTAGTTGGCTGAGATATAATAGAGTTAAATGTTATCATGTTCTTTTTTGCATTTATTAAAATGATAATGTGATTCACCACCTTTGTTCATTAAATTTGTTAACTTTATTGGTTGACTGTTTAAAGTTAAATCAACCTTGGATTCCTGGAATAAATTACAATGAAAAATTATGATACAGTCACTTTTGCATATCTGGCTGAATTTCAAAAAAAAAAAAGCCTGCCGGGCATGGTGGTGCACACCTGTAATCCCAGCATTTGGGAGGCTGAGGCAGGAGGATCGTCATCAGTTTGAGACCAGCTTGGGCTACAAAATGAGCTCAAGGCCAGCCTGAACTGCATAGAGAGACACTGTCTCAAAAAAGACAAAAGAAAAACAAATCTGGCTGAATTTGCTTATAGCTGATGTTGCTAATAGTTTAATAAATTTTATGCTCACAAGATACCTTGTTTTGCAATCATCACCTCCTGCAAATCCTTCTCCTCCTCCTCCACCTCCTTTTCAACGCCTTTTTTTAGTTTTATTAGTAGAATGATGCTGTCTCTCAGCATGAGATGGAAACATGACTATCAGTAAGACTGGAATAATTTTTCCTTATATGTTTAATACAATTTACTAATGTAGCCGTGTGGTCTTTTTTTCATATGGTCTTATAAACATAAATATTCTTTGTGAGAATACCTTTAACTACAAATAAAAATTACTTAATAAATATAGGGTTATCTAAATTTTAATCATAAACATAGAGCTATTTCCTCCTGAGTATGTGTTGGTATTTTCTAAAGAAATATATATGTTTTACCTAAGTTATTAAGTCTATTAGCATATAGTTGTTTTGAGAACAAGCTTGACGTGAGTGAAGCCATGTTGAATTGTAATCACCATAACTGCCCCTAAGTAACTCTGGTCTGTTTTCCTCATAGAGTTTTCCAGCATGCTATCAATAAACAAAACCATTAAAGTGATAACCCTAAGATTTACAGCTGGACTCCAGCACCATAAGCACCAAAAATGTGCGTGATTCTTTTCAAGAGAAAAAGTCACACTGCATTGCCTATCTGGCCTCTAACTCCTGAGCTTAAGTGATCCTCCTGCTTCAGCCTCCTGTGTGATTAGGTCTATGGGTGTACATCACTGTTTCCAGTTTGCCTGATATCTCTAATGGCAGTTTTAGATAAACCAAATATATTACTGCTTGGGCAAAGTCATTTTTTTCCCAGCTTCTGTGTAAATCCTCTTCCTTTAAATCCAAATTACAGGGATCCACTGGTCTTGCTGCTACCCTGAACATGCTTTTGTCAATAAGTTTAAAACAACCTGCACTCAGCACCATCCCAGATCTGTCTGCTTTCTTTTTATAACTGGTTTTCATGCACTGAGACCAAACTTTTGCTGAGCAGTTGTCCATATTATTTCTATAATATCCCTTCCCCGTATCCAGAAGTGGAGCTGGAAAACCAATAACAAAATCAAACAATTATACCAATAGAGTGTAATAAATGCTATATGAATGTGATCTCTCCTCTCTTTCTCTCTCTCTCTCTCTCTCTCTCTCTCTCTCTCTCTCTCTCTGTCTCTCTCATTCACAATATTTTATGCACTCAGCCTTCTGCTCCTGGTGATGACGGAGGAACTATGCAGTCTATGTGATGAGATGAAGGGAAGTGAACAGCTAGCCAGTTATCACATACTGTGGCTGCAACTTCTGCAGTCAGAGGTGCAATAACAAAATTAGAACAAATGTCTTTCTCCCTCATGTTTTCATGGGTAGAGGATTCTTACCACGGGTCTTGCTAACAACCTCAGGACATGATGTTTCCTTGCCTTAGAAGTCAGCATTCACCTTTTCCCTTAGAGAAGCATGTTACAGACTCTCTTTGGGACATCTCAGCTCTCAGCAACACCACTTTTGTGCTTTTGAGTCAAGGTTTACTTGGACACAGGCACTGTGACACTCTGAGAGTCATTCTGATGACCAAGAGGCTAGCAAGTGAGTAACGGGCAGGTGACATATGGTGAATCCTGTATATATTTTTATTTTAAAGAAAGAGGAAAAAAAATAATGAAGACAAAACCAAAACAACACAAAAACAAGGATTTCAAAATAAGATGATAGACATTAACAATGGTTGTTATGTTACAGATTGTTACCTTCAATGAAGTTACTCAGATTAGCACATGTAAGAATGCAAGATTGATCAAACAATTAAAGACAATAACAAGTAATAAAAAAATTAGAAATGGTACAGAGCTTCACTAAACAAGATGGTAGGAATTCACCAATGGTTGTTATATTGCTTAATGTTGTCTTCAAATAAGTTGTTCTGATTACCAGATATAAGCATGCAAAATTGGTCAAGAAAAATAATTGAAGCATTAACCACTCCTTCTAATAAATCAGTAGACATCAGCAATACACTTATCCCAGCTACTCTTCTATATACATATATATTTTCTCTTTTTTATTTTAAAGACAAAAGAACAAAAACAAAGACATAAACAAAACAAAATAAAAACAATAAAAATGAAACAGAATTTCAAAACAAGGTGATAGGAAATTAACAATGGTTGTTACATTACATATTGTTACCTTCAAAAGTGTTACTCAGATAACCAGATATAGGTGTGTAAGATTGATCAGTTACACATTAGATTTCCTTTCAATAAACCAATAGAAATTAGTAGTACAATTATCTTAGCTATCTTGTGTATATATATTTTTCCCTGTCTTCTTTCTTTCTTTTCTCCTTTCCCCCATCCCAGTTGTTCTTTCTAGAAAAATTGAAAACATCATACCATAGGAATATGTGTGCACCCATGTTTATAGCAGCACAATTTGTCATAGCTAAATCTTGGAAACAACCCAAATGCCTATCAAACAAAGAATGAATAAAAAATATATGGTATTTTTATGCAATGGAGTACTACTCAGCTATAAAGAAAGATAAACTTGAGGCTTTTGTAGATAAATGGACACAACTAGAGACTGTATTCATAAGTGAAATAAATCCAACCTGCATGTATAGTACTCTCTGTAAGGTTTGTTTGGTGGTCATGAATTTCTTCAGTTGCTCTTTGTCATGAAAGTATCTTATTTCTCCATCAATTTTGAAAGATAGTTTTGCTGGGTACAGCAATCTGGGTTGGGAGTTGTTTTCCTCAAGGACTTGAAATATTTCACTCCAAGCTCTTCTTGACTTGATGGTTTGTGTTGAGAAGTCTGCTGTGATTTTGATGGGTTTTCCTTCATAGGTGATCTGTTTCTTTTCTTTAACAGCTTTTAATATTCTGACCTTTTGCTGAATTTCTAGGATCTTGATTATTATGTGTCTGGGTTTAGATTTACTTTGGTTATGGCTAATTGGAGTTCTATAAGTTTCACTTGTCTCTATGTCAGGTTCTTCTCCCATGCTTAGGAAATTTTCTGCTACTGCTTCTGCAAACAGTCTTTTTATGTCATTCATGTTGCCTCCTCCTCCTTTGTTGACACCTGTCAGTCTTACATTGTTTTGCTTTGCCTCATCTTGCAGCTGTTCAATTGTTACTTGCTGGTTCCTTGTTAGTTTTAAGATATCTTTCCTTTCACAATCCCTCACTGCAACGCTCTCTTCAAGTTCTGAACATCTATCTTCAGTTTCGTTCAAGCTGTTTTGCCAGCTTTCAATGGAATTTTTAATTTCCTAAATGTCTCTTTGAATCTGTTTCATGCATTCTAATTCTTTCCTATACTGTGCATTCAAGATTTCCATCATTTTTCTGTGCTCCTCTATTTTTTACCTATGTCTTCTTTTGAAATGCCAAGCAATTCTTTCATTATGATTGTCATTTCGTTTTTTACCTGAGTGATTATTTCTGTTCTGCTTTCCTCTATGGCCTGATGTAGTTGGTTCTTTACTTCAGTTGCTATCATTTCAGAAATTTCAGGTGTGTGACTTCATGTTGGTGTTTTTTGGACTTTTTCTGGGTGGCGTGTTTGTCTGAGATTGCATTTTGCTCCTTCTTTTTGTCATTTTCAAATCTCCCTAGGTTTCCCAGGATTTGGGGTCATTCCTGTGATGGCAGCAGGAGGTGGAGTGCCGTGTTTTGGGCTCCCAGAAAGCAAACCAAGGCTTCCTGGAACCCAAGTCCTTCCCACAATGGCGGCAGGGGTCAAAGCAAGGGGTCTGGTGCTCCTACACAGTTCACCAAGGCTTCCTGTGTCCAAGGCACCCTCCTGTAGTAAGGGTGGAGAGTTGAGCCAAATCCTGTATATTTAAAGTCCAAACATTGAATGTAGATTGCCCCTGTGGGAAGGGGTGTGGCTTTGTGCAAGGTGGCACTAGATTTTTAGTTATTGATAGATCTGAGGTTAAATATATCACGTTCTTTCTGTCATATAGATACTTAGTTACTTTTTCCCCTGCCTTCTTTTCGGGCTAAACTTTAGAAAATTTTAAAATATCAGCTATTGATTTATTAGTTACACCTCTTTGTCTTGTTGTTTTAATGGTTCTACGAAGGTCTCATCATGCATTCTTAGCTTACCTAGTTTCTACCTTCATATACTGCGGCACTTCAGTTATAATGTGAACCTTTCGAGAACGGCTTCCACTTCCTTTTCCTTCACTTTGTGCCATTGTTATCAGGCTTTCTACATCTGTTCTAAACCCACAGATGCACTACTCTGACCACCACTTTAAACACTTGGTTGTGTTTTAAAGAATTTTCTGTTTTACTTTGAGGCAGCGTCTCACTGTGCAGCCCAGACCTGAGATCTTTCTGCCTTCGCTTCCCGAGTGCTGAGTGAAGTCACAGGCACGGGCAACACCTCAGTTTAAGAACAATTTTAACTTGAGAAAAATCTTTTACTTTAGCTACATGTTCACCACTCCCAATATTCTTATTCCTCTTTATAAATCCGTCTGGCATCATCTTCTTTTTTGTGGAATGGAACTCCCTTAATAGCTCCTTGTGGGACAGAACTCCAAGCTTTGACAGTGTGGGTCTGCTAGCAACAAATTTTCTCAGCTTTCATTTGCCTGGAAAAAATCTGTTTCATCTTCACTTTTGAATAATACTTTAGCAAGATAATGAATAATGGATTCATGATTACTTTTCTCTCCCGACAGTTTAAAGACTGCTCTTTTATCTTCTTTCTTGCATAGTTTCTGGGAAGGCGTCTGTGAAAGTAGAAAAAAATTACATTATTATAAGAAGACTTACTGTAGTCCTGGCCAAACCTGGATTGCAGTGTTGTGACATCCCTAAGTCAGATGGCCCACTACACTACAGCTAAAACATGACTACGTGCCAACTATGAGATGATAAGTGGGAGGGATAACTTCCATTAAATTCAGGATGACTTACCATGCAGATACAGATATTTCATTCAGAGAATGTCTTAAAAACACCCACAAAGCAAAAATAGTTACACACAAAGTACCAGGAAGAAAGCATTAGACTGTTCTTAAAATTGTGCAGGGAAATTAACTCCAATAGCTAATTTGGAACAGTCAAATTCTTGGTCAAATGTCAGAGTAAAATACATTATCAGATGTGTAGAGACTAAAACAAATTGTCTCCCAAGTAGTCTTTTTCAGTAAATTATTGAAAGATACATTCCACCAATGTTAATGCTTGTATTTAGATGTTCCCCCAAAGCCTCATGAGGTCACAGATGGGGCTTGTTCAGAGGTGGCTGGATCTACAGTGTGTGATGCTGGAGTTGACTCATGGTGCAATGCAAGGATCAAGGGCTCTAGGATTAAGAATGTGAATGCTACCCACCCTAAGGATAAGGTATAAGGAACAGAAAGAGCTGTAGTGGTCCCTTATTGCTTTTCTACCTTCTGCCCAACCATGAACTGTTTTTCCTCTGCAATGCCACTCTGCCTTGGAGCCAGCCAACTCTGAACTGAAATCTTCAGTGAGCTAAATAAACCTTTTCTCCTTTAACTTTGGACCTTATGCACTTTGTCCCCACAATCAGAAAAGTAACCAAAATAAGAAAATTAATCAGAGAAAGTGAGGCATGCAATTCAGGAACAAGTGTATCCAAACCAAGATAGAGGCAAACAAAATTCTAGGACTAGAAGTAAAGGGAAACCCCAAGGTGTTAATTATAATCTGCCAGAGTAGCTCTCCACTTTGAAATAAGGGAGCCAAAGAAGTGTAGCATACCAGATAAATAGCTGAACACACAGTTTTTTTTTTTTTGGTTTTTCTCCGGTTCCAGGAACCAAACTCACGACCTTGCGCTTGCCAGGCAGGCGCTTTTGCCGCTGAGCTAAATCCCCAGCCCCTGAACACACAGTTTTTTAAAAGTTGAAAATAGTTCCTTGTGGATGGCAAGAAGTAAGTGAGGAAGGGAGCTAGCAACCAGCAGGATGGCTCATTCCTCACCAACCTATAAAGAAATTTTATCTCAGTCACCCTCAGAACTTTCTCCATTTCTCCACAGGCAATTTTTCTACTGGATCACGGTATGTATCCACAAACTCTAGATTTGTGCTTGTGTTGACAGCACATATGCATAGCTCTAGATGAACGCAGAATTAGTCCTAAAAGTTCAAACACTGCTAAAAGGTGTCCATGTCTCTTTCACTAAATCTTTGCTCTGCTTTGTTCTTCATTCACTTCACTCTTCAAAAAGGGAACAGAATGGGCTGATGGGCTGCTCCATTCTGAGACTAAAGCATGGCTGAGGGGTGCCCCTGCATGCCTTTCAACAGGGCTGTTGCAGCACCTCCTGCTTCCTACTTCAGGGTTCTCACTGCCCTTCAGCCATAGCTCTTTAGGTTCCTGGAGTCTGTGATTCTGAAAAATCTTTCAATGTGTTTCTCTTTGCCTAAGCTTGTGCAAGCTGTGTTCTGATTTGTCTGGAACCAAAGAATCTATCTCAATATATAAGTTAACTATGTATTAGAGTAAAGTGAATAAGGTGATGTTGGTATGTTGATACTGTGCCTACTTTTATTTCTATATTGACATATCATCCTAAGTCTCTCCCCAGGTTTTGCAAGCTCTTATTTATCAAACTGGTGCAATCTTCCCCCACTTCTCTCCCCCCTTGACAGTTAGTAATAATTTAAAGTGTTTACTTCCCAGCTTTCTACCATAACGTGGTACAATGATGTAGGAAATGAATGATCTAAACTAGGTCCAAGTATTATCAATATCCATGGCAATAATAACATATTGATGACGGGGGATACAAACATGGAAACAGGATAAAAGCTGATTGCAAAACAGGAATACAGGAGTATAAGTTAAAAGAAAAACAAACAGAACTTAACAAGGGACAATACAATCTAAAACCCGAAGTCATTCAAAATAGTTACAAGTAATTTCATATCTTATAGTATATTTGCTTGGCTTCTTTTAACATTAGCTGGAGTCTTAGTTCTATTTCAGCTAGATCAATAATCTGGCTAATGTGCTAACTCATCAATATTCCTTTTGGTGGAAAAAATAATAGCAATTAGAGAGTGTCTGCTATCTCTTATGGGATGGATTAACAGAGCAAATTATAGGACAGCCCTCCCATGCTTGGGTTGAACTGCATGGGATCTCCTCAGACCAACAGGAGCTCAAGTTATTAATGACATCTGGTCATGTAATTGGACACTAGCTAGGTGCAAGAGCTGAATCCCGTGGGATTATATTCAATTGTGGAAAAGACAAATCTGTTCTTTTTGGGCAATTGGCCATTTTGTGTAAAAACTATTGATAATTACTGAGATATCTAAACCACAAATGAGCCTCCAGCTCATTGTTCCATAAACAGCTAAAAATTATACTACAATGGTCTGATAAATATCAAAGCCTAAGTACCTGTTTCTGTGAATAAGAGGGAACATTTTGGGAAGTGTTCGCTGGTATCCTGAGGTGAGGCTCCGGGATATAGTGGGATGAAGATCCGCTCCATCCCTCCCAGAGGCACCCACAACTCCCGTGTGACACTGGCACCTTCCTGCTCACAGCTCCTCCGCACAGAGAAAAGTTATTCTCAGAAATGTTCCAGGCTGCCCAGGAAAGGGGTTGCTGGAGTTATTAAATTCTTCGTATATGTTTCTCTTATTCAGAATTTTAAAAGGCCAACAACACTTAAAGCTCCTAAGCAGAGGAGTTGCCTCTCCGTTTGTTCTTTCTGTGTACAAGTCAGTAGTGTAGTCACTCATCTCTTAATGATGAGGACACCTTGTTAGATGCATTGTTAGGAGAGTCTATCGTTGTGCAAACATCACAAAGCACACTTACACACACCTAGATGATCAGTCACTTGGCTGGCCTCTTGATATAATCAAGATCAAATGTTTTACTCTTATTCACAGAAACTAGGCTTCAGTATTATTAGACTCTTGTAGTTTTTAGCTGCCTATGAATCCACAAAATGGATTGCATGAGGCTGCTGTTGGGTAACATTACACAATATTTTACAGTAAACTTTTTATAAGCACACCTAAAAATATTAACAGTATGGTAAATAAACCAGTGACTTAGCCATTTATTATCATTGCGTCTTATGTGCTGTACTTATTTTACATGCTATTTCTTTACACGACTGGCCGTGCAGAAGGTCTGTTGACACCAGCATCACTCCTGTTACACTCAGGTGTGATGAGACAGGAGGAATTCTCTGGATCTCTTGTAGCCCAGGGGCCACCACCATGTGTAGCCTATCACCAGCCAAAACATCATTATGCGATGTAGAACTGTATGCGACTGACTCTTAGTTTTAAGTTTGAAAGCATGATCTTTATTTCCACAAGAATCTGAAGAGACAGAACCCAAGTTCAAGTGACTCTTAACTTTCTGTCAGCCTGTGTCTTCCTCCTGGCTTCCTTTTCCCCTTCGTCCTTTGCTGTCCTCGGATGCCATGTACAGACTCAATGCTGTTTAGTTCATAAGTCTTAGTCTGTAGTAGGTAACTCAACATCTTTTTGTGTAGCCTCAGTTTCACCTCACACACACACACACACACACACACACACTTTTACTATTCCTATGATAACCAATAAAGTGAGTAATTTGCGCACCACTCTGTCCATACGTGAGCAGGACCTTTCCAGCTTTCGTCAGTTTGTGGGAACCATTTCAGTGACTTGTCTGTAAAATCTGTACCAGATACACCGGGGAGACCCCCAGTTTTAATTTCCTCTGTATGGATCCTGCAACTACGTTACTCCAAAACGTCTAAAGGAAAACCGAAGAAATCACCTTGCCAACGCTGATTCACTGTACATAAGGGGAGATGAGGCTCTAACACAGACTGCCAGGAAAGCGGCTAAAGCTTCATTAAAGACTT
The DNA here is from genome assembly GCF_000276665.1 of Chinchilla lanigera. Lineage (NCBI taxonomy): Eukaryota > Metazoa > Chordata > Mammalia > Rodentia > Chinchillidae > Chinchilla > Chinchilla lanigera. The sequence continues at coordinate 15,201,193 of NW_004955454.1, read as the reverse complement.
TGAGGGAAGCCCGCCAAAAGGTTCTCTTTCTGAAATGCAAATTAAAACAACACTGAGAGTCCATCTCACCCCAGGAAAAATGGCTACCATCAAGAACTCAGCCAATAACAAATGCTGGTGCGGCTGGAGGTGCGGGGGAAGGGAATCCTTCTTCATGGCTGGTAGGGGAGTAAACTAGTAATAACTACCATGGAAACCAGTATGCAGATTCCTCAAAAAGTTAAAACTAGAAATTCCACTTGACCCTTGTAGGGACCTTCCAAAAAGCGTTAAAGATATCATACCACAGTGATGTATACATACCCATGTTTATAGCATCACAATTCGTAATAGTTAAATCTTGGAAGCAACACATGAACAGATAAAGAAAATGTGGTAGTTATACACAATGGAGTACTACTCTGCTATAAAGAAAAATAAACTTGTGTCATGTGTAGGAAAATGGATGTCCCTTGAGACCATAACATTAAGTGAAGTGAGATACATAAATTCAAATGCCAAAGAATTTTTCTTATATCAGAAACTCTATATATGAAATAATGAAAGTCCAAAAATTAATTAATTTTTTGAGGAATCTCCATATTGATTTCCACAGTGGTTATATCAAAAGTCCAAGACAGACAATAGGAAAAAAGAAAGAGAAAAAAGTTATTGTAATCCAGCCTGGACAATGTATGTAAAAGTGTACCTTAATTTAATATAATTGTCTTATGTGGTTTTTATGGGGTTTTTTTGTTTTGTTTTGTTTTTTGCTTGTGAGTCTGGCTGTTAATCTGTATGTGCGCAAATTAACTCTGTAAGGACTATCAATACAGGAGTCTGATGCTGGCCAAAAAGGTGAGGGGATGTATTATGTACATGTACCAATTCCCTACAATGAATATAATCCGTATGTACTGAGAACATGGACTAATAAAAATTAAAAATAAAAATAAAAGTAAAAAACAATCATACTCAAAACTCATCACAGCAAGAACTAAACGCCTTCTAATAATGGGGTTCCTCCTCCTCCTCTGTCCCCAGCATCACGTAAACTCAGCTTGTGTGGCCTTCTAAGTTTTGTGATGTTCCATTTGCAAAGATGCCAAACAGTGACACCAGGAGCTTCGCTGTGAAGTGCCTCTTCATCTCACAAGATTAAATACCTCCTAATCTCATATAAGATTAAATCTGAAAGCATTAGCACTAAAATCCTCAAGCCATTACAAAGTCACCTCCTAGAAATAGACTATTTTCTGTCTAGTAAAGGCAGAATTTTGAGTGTTTCAGAATAGATGAAAATGAAGTAAATCTTTGCTCAGATAAATCTAGATTGCAGAAGGCCAAATCACAAAGGAATTGTTTGTACAGAAAAAATGTTGTCAATTGAGAAGATACTATATATATAGTAATATATATGAAGAAAAATTATAGAAATGAAAATTAAAGATTTTGGCACTGGATTATGAAAAATCAATTTAGAGAATTATTTGGGTTTATACATTGCAGACTTTGGTATTGTGTGACATTAGTTAGGAAGAAAATACTATATATTTAGAAAAAGTTCAAAAAGGAGAAAATAACCATCTTGTCTAGTAAAACTCTGTATTATCTCTAATGTTTTATCTAATTTTTTTTATTCTCTTTAATGGTTTGAACAATCTTCCATTCTTACATCTGGTAATCTGAGCAACATAGTTGAAGATAACAATATGTAATATAACAACCACTGTTAATTCCTCTCATTTTGTGTTAAAACCCTGTATCACTTTTAATGTTCTTGGTTTGTTTTGTTTGTCTGTGATGTTGGTATGTTGCTATTGTTATTTTTTTTACTACTCTCTTTAAAATAAAAAAAAAATTTAAAAATAGAGAAAATAAATCTTAAAAGCTTTAACACTACTTAATATTTACTAATAATAGTGGAACATGAAACTATGTAGGTCCTAATATTACCAAAAATTGAACAGTAAAAGACAGAATTGATTGTCCATCCAGAGTTTGCACACAGGAATTTTATAAACATCATATGGCACTTGGTACATACAGTGGATCAGATAATGGCTAAATGCAATTTTCACTCAGAACCTGTAAAATTCACTTGCTTGCTTTTTTCCTTTTTCCTTCAACTTCCATCTTATAAGGTAATCTTAAAACAGTTTTCTACTATGCTCCAGGGTTTATACTACAAAACTTAAAAATATCCTGTCTGAAAACTATTATCTTCTAAGAAATTGCCAACAAGGTGTACTGACAGCCTCCCAGAACTGAGAAAAAATGAATCCTAGAAGACATGTGTAATATAAAAGCCTTAAAGAATGAGGATTTAAGACTCCAGGAGTAAATAATTTGACTACACATTTTTAGGACACTGTAAGGACAAAAACAACAGCAAAACCCTTAAACTTCATTTAATAAGTTTTTGAGGTAACAAATAACTAATTACATTAATTTTGTTTGGAATAAAGACTTTATGCCTAAGAGCAAGAAGAGAGAGAAACAATAAAATCAAAATGTTTTAATTGGGAACCGTAAGGTTTGAAATGAATTAGAAACGGCAGTAGGAACTCATTCTTCTTAAAAGAAAGAAGCAAGTTCGTTTTCCAATTTTGTTGCTAATATGAGTCAAAAACAAAAGGTCTGACGAAACACTGAATTTAATGTGTGAACTTAACGTTGAGATCATGATTTCTAGTGCCAGCCTTCCGGGACATCCTGGAGAAATGGCCATTTTAAAAAGCCATTAGCAGCCTATAGCAATCTGGTGTACAACACACATGAAATAAGTGAGATTAAATGGGGCCGTGTCTGAAGAACACTGGTCGATGCGGGTAAGTTTGAGCAATAAACACAACAATTATTGTAGTTGACAGAATCTACAAAAAACTGAGTCTACAGTGATACAAAGGAGAAAGTTTCGCACAAAGTTTTGTAAAGTTAACAACTGAACAGAACACATTGCTTTTGAATCTTTTAATCAAATATGCTATTTTGACTCGTTTACTATCAGTAAAAAATGCAGACTTTAGTGAACATTAAATACACAGAGAGCACTTCCTAGCTCAAGGGAGGATGCTACCAAAATGATCCCGTAAATTGTGAGCACAAACCGGACCAAGTCGTTTAGGACAGCCAAATTCCAGTTAGATGCATTCAAATACTCATGAGCATTCTGCGGTCCAGAATCTGAGAGAATTGTAAGCTATCATTAAGCTCAAAGATGTCTCAACCCAGTCTGAAAGACATTTACGTGTCTTAAAATCCTGTCCAGTTACAAGGTATTCAGAGAAATAGAAGATACATCTACGCATCTTCAAAGTCACACACAGTAGCGCCCACGCTACGTGCAGAGGCAGAACCGGGCGGAGCGTCACGCGACCCACGGTCCCGCGGGGTCCGCTGCGACGCTTTCTGTAGGTCGGAGAGAAAAGCAGCAGCTCTACGTGGACCTCTCCCGCACGGCTGCAAGTCCATGTTGTCCTGCTAGGTATCAAACTCAGACTAAAGCGTGTCATTCGTCTACACTTTCATGCTTTGTTCCAACCACGGCAGAAGCGGATTTCTCACGTTTGTGACTGTAAACACAGCACACCCACGGCCGCAGCTCCGCTCCTGCGCACTTCCGGTCCGACACGGGGCTGCAACCCGAGCTCCCCCGAGCAGCCCCGCCCCGGCGGCCCGGTGCGCACGCGCAGACGCGGCCGACGCCCTGGCGGCGCCCCCGTGCTGCGCGCGTTCGCTGCGGCGCCGCGACGCCCGCCGAGCCGCGCGCCCTTGAAAGTCTTCCGAGGGGCTGGGGCTTTAGCTCAGCGGCACAGCGCCTGCCTGGCAAGCGCAAGGTTGTGAGTTCGGTTCCCGGTACCGGAAAAAAACAAAATAAAACAAAAAACAAAACAAAACAAAGTCTTCCGAAAGGTTCCGCGGTGACCCCGGACTTTGCAGAGCAGTCGCTGCGGACCCGAAGGGGAGCGGCGCCCGCGGTGGTCGGTGCACGTGGCTCCCGCCCCCGCCCGGCTCCTCCCGCCGGTGCTGGCTCCCGCTGGGGGACCGTTGGCGCTGCTATCCGGGGTCGGGTGCCCGCTCGCGGTGAGCGCGCCGCGTGCCTGCGCCGAGGCCCCGCCCCCCGCCCCCGTGACCCCCTGACCCCTCTGCCTCCTCTAACCCCTCTGACCCCTCTGACCCCGCTTTTGGGCTTAGCCTTGGAGGACTCGCAAAGCCTTCCTAGGTTTGATCGGACGCGCCAGTACTGCAGTGAGGTTTTGCATCAGGTCCTCGAACGTGTGAGGCCGGAGACATGCTCAGACTTCAAAGTGTAGCGCGCAGAGAGAGGAATGAGATCTGCCCTGCAAGATGCTTTTAAACTAAGATTCCCTAACAAGTTTGTCTGTGCTACTGGTGGTGGAAAGCCATGCACATTGATTTTTTTATGAATGCCACAAATAATAATTAGCATTTAATGTTATCGCCTGTAAATTCTTTTTTTTCTTGTTTTTGTTTTGTTTTCCGGTACGGGGAATTGAACTCACGACCTTGCGCTTGCTAAGCAGGCACTGTGCCTCTGAGCTAAATCTCCAACCCCTATCGCCTGTAAATTCTGCTCAATAAAGTTTGAATCTCTGTTAACCCACCCCACAATCCTGAGGTGGGCATGTTTACCTCATTTTGCAGATGAGAAGACTGAGGCGGCCGGTGAGGAACCGAGGCTGTCTGGCCCGCCCCTGCCACCAGGCTCATGTTCAGGAACTTTTATTTCCGAGAACAAGTATTGTGCAGTGCATATATTCGTCGTACCAAAATCAGGATTGAAATTTAAATCTAAGCGGTAACATAATATGAATTTTTGTGTTACAGGGAATAAAATACCAAAGAGCAATAAAAAGATCTATTTTGCAATATAGATTTTGTTGTTGTTGTTGTTTCCGGTATTGGGAATCGAACTCACGACCTTCCGCTTGCTAAGCAGGTGAAGTGCCACTGAGCTAAATCCCCAGCCCCTGCAATATAGATTTATAACAATATAATTTTTATACCTTAAAATTTTTCTCTACTCATCATCCTTTTATAATTCGGGTCCAACACAAATGCACAGAACTGTATTTCTACTAAAATATAATATACTTTACTTGTTTTTACCTTTTGAGACAAGGTCTCACAGTTTTGCTTAGGTTGGTCTTGAACTTGTGGGCTGAAGCCTTCCTCCTGCCTCAGCCTCTCAAGGAGCAGAGCTTATAGGTCTATACCAACACACTTAGCTATGGGTTACCTTTTTCCTTTTTTTTTTTTTTTTTTTGTTGTTGTTGTTGTTAATCTGGAAAAAACTTCACGACTTTTATTTCAAAATAAGTTCATTTTAATATTAGTAATTATCCTATTTTCTTACATGAAAAGTTTGAAGCTCAAATAGGTTGCATATACAGAAGATGACATACTAAGCCACAGAACATCAAATAGAAATCCTCTTTGAGGACTAGATGGACTTCAAATTGCTAATGGAAATACTCATGTTGATTAACTTACCTTTCAGAACCAATACACTTCAGAGCACATAATTGATATAAAAAAGTTACATATCACCTATGTTCATTTGATTTAAAATAGAGATCTTAACAATTTTGTGGGTTTTTTTTTAAATAGGGTAATATTGTTAGTCTTTTATCCAAAGATATGCTACAAAATTGATTTTTATTATAAATATTAGAAAGGATGAATTTATGGTTTGGTGACTAGACCCCAAATTTAATCTCAACATCTTGTTTTCTAGCATATATATGATTCTAAGATATATATGTACATAGTGATTCTGTTCCATTTTTATTTCTTCAGAATTTTTCTCTTTTACAACTACCCCATATTTGTTATTATTTGAAGCTCTGATCATCACCTCAATGCTTTTGGTTTTGTTCTTTTTTTTCTTTTTTTTTTTCTCCCACAGCTGTGCTTCAAGACTTCCGAGATTCATTTGTCTACAATCTCTCTTGCAAGTGAGGCCACGGGGTGGTCTGACTTGCCTTGGAGAGGAAGGACTTTTAGGAAACCAATATATTGATTTTAAAAAGTCTTATCAATTTGCTGTATAAACAAACTAGGAAGTCATGGAATTTTCCCTTCCTCTGATGCACTTTGGTGGTGTGCGTTTCCACCTTCATCACTGATTCTATTTGGATTGGTTACTTTAGGGTTTCAATTTTTTTATTTTAAAGAGAAAAAATAATAAAACAATGATACAGAATTTCAAAACAAGATAACAGGAGATTAACAGTGTTAGTATATTGCATATTGTTATCTTCAAAGTAGTTGCTCAGATTACAAAATATAAGCGTGAAGACTTGATCAAACAATATAAGCACAAACCGTTCTCTTCAGTGAACTAATAGAAATCTATCTTGTGAGGTTTCGGGTTTTAATTCATATGAATCTTGAACCTAATTATCCTAGTAATTGATTCAACAAATGCCTGCGATTGTAGCTCAGCTCTTGCAGCCAGTAACTGCTGGACGTGATCTCACACAGCTGAAGAACGACACTAAAATCGTTATAGTCTGCAAACTGTGCCACAATTTCGTTGCACTTTTGTGGCCTCTTCAGTCTAAGCCCTGATTATGTTCATCGGGTGAGACTTGAAAGAAACAATTTATTATGATTAAAGGAATAGTGTGAGGGGGAATCCTGGGGCAGCTCAGCGCTGTCCGGGCGCTGAGAGGTTGGTCGAGAACGAGCTCCAGAGCAGTGTGAAATTCCTCCTCTGAAAGGCGTCGGCGTGGGTCCCTCCGCTTTTCCTCGGTCTGATAACCCTCTGAGTGACGGCGCAGATGTAGCTCATTTGGAGGAAACGGGGAAGAGGAGAAAAGGGCTGGAAGGAAGAAGCGGTGATGAGGCACGCCTGCGAAACCCCCGAGGCCTTTGCCTCTCCCGGCCTCTCCAGGCCGCAGCGCCCTCGGGGAGGGCGATGCCTTCGCCTCTGGCCCTGTACCGCCTCCTGCCTAGGGAGCTGTCCCCGTGGCTGGACTCTCGGCCCTGCAGCAGCCCCTCTGAGCTCCCGGGCAAGGCAGGGAATCTCTTCCTGGGGGCCACTCCTCCCCGGGCCCCGCGGCTGCCACGCCGGCTGGCCTGGTGCGCCATCGACTGGGAGCAGGTCCGCTTGCAGCGCAGGCTGGGGGCCGGAGGCTTTGGCTCGGTGTATAAGGCGACGTACCGCGGGGTCCCTGTGGCCATAAAGCAAGTGCACAGGTGCACCAAGAACCCCCGCGCGTCCCAGCGGAGCTTCTGGGCTGAGCTCCACGTCGCCCGGCTGCGTCACAGCAACATAGTGGGCGTCGTGGCCGCCAGCACGCGGACGCCCGCGGGCTCCGAGAGTCTGGGTGCCATCATCATGGAGTTTGGGGGCAACATCACTTTGCACCAAGTCATCTACGGCAGCGCCCGCCGCCCGGAGGGGAAGGCAGGGCAGCCTCCCCGAGGTGAAGGGAGGCCGCTGGGTCTGGGGCAGTGTCTGAAGTACTCCCTGGATGTTGTGAGCGGCCTGCTGTTCCTTCACTCGCACAGCGTCGTGCACCTGGACCTGAAGCCCGCGAACATTTTGATCAGTGAGCAGGATGTGTGTAAAATCGGTGACTTTGGTTGCTCCGAGAACCTAGAAGATCTGCGATGCTTCCAGACCCCTCCTTACCTCCTAGGAGGCACGTACACCCACCAAGCCCCGGAGCTCCTCAAAGGAGAGCCCATCACGGCCAAAGCGGACATCTACTCCTTCGCCATCACCCTCTGGCAAATGACCACCCGGAGCGTGCCCTACGCCGGCGAGCGGCAGCACGTGCTCTACGCTGTAGTGGCTCACGATCTGCGGCCATCCCTGGCAGCGGCCGTCTTCACGGACTCTGTCCTTGGGCAAAGGCTGCAGAGGGTCATCGAGCGCTGCTGGAGGGCCCAGGCTGCGCAGAGGCCCAGCGCGGAGCCCCTCCTGGAGGACCTGAGCTCCCTAAAAGAGCTCACTGCGGTGGACTCCCAACCTGTACCCAGATAGCCTTCGTCTTTGTTTCTATTTGTTTTTAAAGAAGTGGAGATGTAGAAGAAAACATATTTGCAGAATTGTTAGAAAATAAAGTTGCTCAAAGCTCCTTTGCTTGCAAATGCTTTTTTAAAGAAAGACAGCAGAGCGGTAAGTCTTGTAATTGTTGTAGTGCTGTTAGTGACCCACTATTCCGTGGTGTGGTTTTATGCTTTTTCGGAGCCTGTGTGCTGATTTTAACAGTTCCACAGAATTGCATTTGTTCAAACTTATTATCAATAAGAACAATTTGCCCAAAACAGAATGCCTTGAAGAAATGCTAGAACTGTCTATACATTTGCATATGTCCTGCCCCTACCACCTAAATTCAAATCAGTAACTGTTTACTTGAGCCAGTTCTAAATCCACAAAAACTTTAAAACAAATTAGGTTCTTTTTCCCTATTCCTTCCCCTATGAAAATTTCTTTTGGGAATGACCTTCACACATAAAATTCAAAAATTGAGCTAAATTGGTTGTTAAAGAAATACCTTAAATGCCTTGTACCATTTTAAATGTGTGTGTTGTCGTGAGTGGAAAATTTCTGCTAAAATACTTAGGGGTTGCTTTATGTGTTGCAGTGCTGGGGGTCAAACCCAGGGCCTTCTCCCTGGACTACATCATCACCCCTATTTATTTCACTTGGAAACGGTGTCAGTCATTAAGTTGTTCAGGCTGGTCTCAGATTTGTAACAGTCCCGCCTCAGCATCCGAGAGTACTGGGATTACAGGCAGGAGCTACCGACCCAGCTGCTAAAATATTTCTAAACTGGCTATCTTTTACCCTTTTCTGGGGGCTCACAAATAGATGACAAAATAAGAATGATATGAAATAAGAATGATATGACTTGAGGAAAAAATGGTAACACTGAGGAATAGTAAAATTTACATTTGACAAAGGGCAGCAGATAGGTGGAACCAGAGTACTTCTCCTAAATATCAAGAAAAATGGGTGCTGTACATAGGCGTTAGAGAAAGCAATGGCCGGCTCTTGGTGGTGGGACAACTTTAACTTTCTTTTGTGACAGCAGGGTCAGAGCATGGCGGGAGGCCAGGTGAGGCCAGCGCAGCGCCCAGGAGAGCTCGTGGTGAGGGCGTCCCATGGAAGCTGCATGTGAGTGACTACAGGGAGGGGCAGAAATCATCAAACAAGGCAAGAGACACAGAAGTGTCTGCATGTGTGGTGTGAGGGTGAAGGAAGGAAGTCCATTTGTGTAAAAAAGCAGAGAAGACGGAGATAATTATTAGTGTCTGAAAGGGAAGAGGGGAAAGGTAGCAGTAATGGAAAGACTGTAGTCTTGAAGAGGAAGAGCATCTCTTCCCAGATGGGAACCAAGGAGGGCGGCGCTGCTCGTGATAGGTAAGTTCACGGTAGGGAAGGGAGGTGCGGAGCCACATCTAGGGACCTCCGCTTTCTGAGCAGCATGGTTGAGGTAGGGGTGTACAGAGTGAAAGGTGCTTTAGAACTGTTCCTGAGGGAAGAGAGGGAGCTCTCTGTGGCCGGGTACCGCTGGCAGTGCTGTCAACACCGTCCTGTAACTTGAGGAACAAACCCTCCAGAGAGCAAGAAACACACTTCATCTGACTTACAGTGGTCTTTAAAAAATAATTATTTACTTTGTGATGCTGTAAAAGTAATCGGTATGCTGGAGAAACCATGCCTCGAATTTTGAATTTGGATCTTTTCCCCGGGTGGGGTGATGAGATCTGATCCCCGCTCTGTGAATGGCGGCAGCGGTGAGCTGCTCCCGCTTCAGCCTCAAGGTCAGGAGGGAAACAGCCAGTGCCTTGCTGTGTGCCGGGTTTTCTGGATAACGGTACTGCCAGCTCTTTACATCCGCGGGTTTCTATAATGGTGTATTCAACCAATAAAAAGCTTATTCAGGGAAAACACTGCATCTGCGCTACGTTTGTGCAGACTTCTGTTCTTGTGAGTGTCCCCTGCTCAGCACGGTACACCCACTACCTGCCCAGCCTTTGCTTTGTATCTGGTACTACATACAAGTAACGCACAGATAATTGAAGGAGCCCAGGAAGATGCGCATATGTTATACGCATACACTCTGCCATTTTCTATAGTGGACTTGAGCACCCTCAGATTCACATTTTGGTATCTGCACAGAGTCTTGGGACCAATCCCATTCGGACACTAAAAGACAACTGTATTCAATAACTTATAAGGTAGTTAACACTATTATACATTAGGCTTGTGTTAGGTTAGATGTGTTTGCCCAACTACAAGCTAACGTAAGTGTTCTGAGCATGTGTCAGGTAGGCTAGGCGAAGCCAAGATGTTCAGTAGGTGAGTTGTATTAAGTGAGTTTCAGTATATTTCTGACCTATGTTGACCTTATCAGACCTAATGTCATTGTCAGTTGAGGAGCATCTGTAGTTTGTCCTCTGCTTGTTGCAGCAATAGTGAGATGAGATCTATATAATGTTGGTAAGTTTTAAATAAAAAAGCTTTAAAAATATGTAATTGGTCAGACAGGTTCCCTTAAGAGTGTGAAAATGATATTCAAGCTATGGTGAACACTTTATTAGCAGGTTGTCAGTGAGCTGCATAGCAATGTCCATTAAAGGCATGAAAATCCAGAACTGGATTCCAGAATAAATACAGTCATAGCCCAGGTTCAAGTATCTTCCCTTCTCCTGAAAACCACACTGAGTGACAAACTAAGCAAGGGAGAATAAAACCCGCGGACTCCATAATCAGAATGCAAATTCTAGAATATATAAAGTGATGCCTGCAGACTTACCAAGCTCACAGGAAGACAGCAGGGCATACATAGCTGGGGAAGCTTACGGGGGGCCCAGGGACCCATCACCTGCAGGTCTCAGAGAGACCTGCAGAAACAGATACCCTGGAGAGCAGGAGCCCCCGGGAAGGACGAAAATTGGAGGGAAACACTCCTGAGAACGGGGCTGAGATCATACAGAGCTGAGCTTCCCAGAAGGGACAGAGAGAGATGAAAAGGAACTGCTCCAGGGGGTCCAAAGGGCAGCAAAACTCAGCTCCAGAACATGAGGAGGTCACCCTGGGGCAGGTCAGGGTACAAGAGAGGCTTAGACGCCTCCTGAGCTCAGGTTGAGTTAGGGAGAAGTTGTGGCTATAAGCAGAAATACACAAAAATGCCATATTTGAAGGGAATTAACAGATGAAGGAAGTCTTTGAATTGTAGACAGACCACCCTGATAGGACAGAACAAAAATACATCAAATATCCCAAGTGTAAAAAGAGATGAAATTGAAATTTCAACAAAATTAGAAAAGAAAATGTCCATTTATTAGGAAATTTTAGAGCTCTTGAGTAACTGTAGTATGTATCCAAAGAAAATACTCATCAAAACTGAAGCACTTCTTAACAAGAATAATGAAAGCATGTATACTATCATTACCAAGGGGATAAAAATAAAGGAGATGAACAGTTAGTCTCAAGTGGTAGTAATATGAATTTTTTTTAAATAACAAAAACAAATTTGGCATATTCATGGAAGTAGGGAAAGAACAAAAATATAAGCTAGGGGAAATTTTAGAACAGGCACTAAAACAGACGTAATGTGTTAACAGAGGTAGAATATGCTGGACATGGTGCCGGATGCCTGCAATCCCAGCTATTTTGAGGCTGAGGCAGGAGGCTGACATAGTCTAAGCCAGCCTGGACAACTTAGCAAGAAATAAAAAAGGGCTAAGAACATGGCTCAGTAGTAGAACATCATGGGGTTGTCTGCATTCATACACACACACACACACACACACACACACACACACACACAAACACATACATTAATGAAAGGATAAATGAAATAGTTTGTTAAATATCAACAAAACAAACTACTAGCTAACTTCTAGGAATTTAAATCATACGTACATAAAATTAGAAATAGAATGATGATGAAAACAGAGTAACTTTCCTTCTATTTTAGAAGAAAACTTTGCATAACTGTAGAAGTAAATTTGGACACCCAGTCTGGTGAGCAGAGGAGCTAGCAGGAAGGGTCTCCCACTGGACAGACCTGAGCAAACTCAAGCATTATAGCAGTCAGAGCAAGTAAGTTAGGAACAAATAGTCATAGTGAATGAAATGGAAATTAATACTGATAAAAATAACTACACAGATAAGAGGGGAGAAAGGAAAACTTAACTTTACGATAGAATACCTGCTAGCATTGTTAATAATTACAAAACACCTATTCATTGTCCTCACAGTGGAAAAGTCCCGCCAATATTATCTTACAAGTGATATAGATGGATAATGGATAGATAATTTAGTCAGTTTAATATTATCAGCAGCAGGACAAATGGGCATCACATGCCCCTGGGTAGGATGTCCCATGCAGTCTAAGGGAACAGTGCCACTTCTCTGGGAGGTCTTTGAAGTGGAAAATCTGTATCAAATCATGAGGAAACAATATTGCAACCCAAACTGGCCTCTGCACTTCAAAACTATCAAGGTCATAAAAGGCAAGGAAAAACTGAACGACTGTGTTATTTGATGTCATTATAGTTTTTGTTTATTTTTCCAGTACCGGGAATCGAACTCACAACCTTGCACTTGCCAGGCAGGCGCTGTGCCTCTGAGCTAAATCCCCAACCCTGATGTCGTTAGAGTTAACAAGAATAAATTGATGTCACCTTTAACAATGGGAGGATCTTTGTTGAACAAAGAAAAATTTGGAGACCTTTGTCTAACTCTTGCAACTTTTCTCTAAGTTTAAATTATTTCAAGCTACAAAATTAAAACAAAGTAGGCAAGGCTGGGTTCAGCAGCACACGCGTGTAATTACAGCACTTGGGAGGCTGAGGCAGGAGGATCACTGTGAGTTTGAGGCCAGCTTGGGCTACAGAGGGAGTTGAAGTCCAGCCTGAACTTCATAGCAAAACCCTGTCTCAAAAAAAAAAAACACCAAAAAAAAGTAGGTAAAGCCTCATAAAAAATGTATAGAGACTTGGGGGGGGGACTTTAAATCTTTAAAACACTCTTACAAAGTATAAGAGAGACCTGAAGCAAATGAAAACTCTATATTTTTAAATATTCTCACCATAATGATGGCTATCTCTTTACATTAACTTAGAGATTTAAAACAATTCCAATTAAATCTACATCTTATCAATGGCTTTAATTTGGAACCAAAACAAGCTGAGTATAAAATTTATATGGAAAACAGGCAGAAAAATTCAGAAAGAGACAAGCAATCAGGAAGCAGCAGCTCTAGCAGATGGTAACATGGAAATATTGCACATGATGTAGGACTGGACGGGCCATTGACACAAAAGAGAATGTCCTCAGAAAAGGCTCAAGTACATTCAGGGATTTTTATGTGACAAAGACGGTGTGTTAAGACAGTGGGGAAAAGATGGACTTTTAAAAAAATATTGTGTTGGGACACCTGTGTGGCCACCTGGATCCAAAGTTAAGCCCACACATCACACCAATCAGGACATATTTTCAGTGGGTCAAAGATTTTAGTGTCAAAATGAAGTCATGAGAAGTATAGTACCAGAAGAAAAGAGTGAATTCCTTTATAACATCACAGTGGGAAAGTCTTCCAGAAGTTCTGCAAGGAACAGTATTCTCAACTACATAGAGGGAACATATCTGCGAGGAAACAAAATGATACTATCACAACACAAGGTCAGAAGAGAACAAACCGAAGGGAAGTATATGTGCCTCGCGTCATGTCACAGCAAAATCTAATCTCCCTGGTTTAAGAGAAAGCTCCTGAGATTTGGTAAGAAAAAATCCAAAGGTTGGATCATTAGTTCACAGAAATAGAAATAGAAATAGAGATAGCGATAGAGATAGAGATGGCGATAGAGATAGAGATAGATAGGTAGATAGATAGAGATAGAGACAGAGATGATAGAGAGACCAGGACAGAGACAGAGAGAGAGAAATGGTGTGGCAACATCAATTAACATTACAGAATCACTTGCTTTGTGCCTCAGTAACTGCACCTGTGGCAATTTGCCCTGTGTGTATACTCACAGGCAAATGGACAAGTTGTGCACCGCAATATTTCTGTAAGAGCAGAAGATTAAGAGCAAGTCAAGTACACAGCACTACGAAAAGGCTCCATCACGACGCATCCACACAATAAAGCACCGCGGATGAACAGTGTGATGAAACAAGCTTTCGCTGTCACTGAGAAACCTTCACAGTGGATTTTCAATGAAAATTCAGGTGTAAAACTAATGACTAACTAAGCAGGCCACACGATGCCTTCTTCTGTGAACGAAGGGGAATAATCTATGTCCACATTTGCTTGTATTTGCCTAGGAACTCCGGAAAGAAAAACAAAAATAAAATCAAAGTCAGTGTCCCTCGTAAGAAGAAGAGGTCCGCGGAGGCAAGGAGAGGAATGAGTTTTCAGTGCGTACCCTTGCGGTTCACCTGATGTTTGAGACGTGCCAGTGTACGGCTTAGTCAAAAAAATGGATAGTAACAAACAGGAGCGGTAAGGTGAAGTCCCAGTCTGTCAGTTCGCTGATCACCGCTGAGCCCCGTTCCCACCGCTGCGACCCGCCTGCACGCCCCACCGCCGGCCACCCCCTTCACGCTGCTCTCTCGGCGCTCTACCACCTGCGGTAGTGGTCAATACCCTGCTCTTAGCTTCATTGTTTCAAATATTTAAACGATTTATTGCCTGGCATGGGGGTGCACTCCTGTAATCTCAGCACTCGGGAGGCTGAGGCAGGAGGATTGTTGCAAGTTTGAGACCAGCCTGGGCTACAAAGTGAGCTCAGGGCCAGCCTGCACTGCCTGGGGAGACCTTGTCTCAAAAAGACAAAAAAAAATAAAATAAAATAAAATAGATGAACTATTTATTTTGCCTAATCCATAAAAATTAAGAAAATTATTGTTGAAGGCATTACTTATTAGAATAATGTAATCGATACAGAAGAAATACATGAGAAATACAGTGTGGACTCAAGCTTGAGCAAAAGGAAATACAGTCTGCTCTTAGTCCTCCCCCTCAGATAAGCCTGATCACAAAATAATCCTTACCCATGTGTTCACAATCGTATACCTCAGGACCAAGCCAGACACAGTGAAGCAGAGCAAAAGCACAAGCTGTGAAGACTCACGAGATACTAACTTTAAGGTTTCATAGATACAGATGCCCCTCTACCTATGACGGGTCACATCCACGTAAACTCACCACAAATCCAAAATAGAGCTCGTGGAGCTGAGGCTGTAACTAAGGGCAGAGTGCAGCCTCACATGAGCAAAGGTCCTGGGGTTCCATCCTCAGCACCACCCCTCCGAAAAAAGAGAAAAAGCTATCATGTGTTGAACATGCATTTTTTTTTTTTTCCAGTACCGGGAATCAAACTCATGACCTTGTGCTTACCAGGCAGGCACTGTGCTGCTGAGCTAAATCCCCAGCCGCCTGAACATGCCTTTAATACCCAAGACGGGCTGCTGGTGAAGCAGAGAGGGTTACTGAGCTCTGTACAAGTTTAGGAGCATGGCACTGGCATTGACTTATTTCTCACCTGTGTCACAGCATGACAGAGGCACACATGTGCAGAAAAGCCTAAACACTAAACAGGAAGTCACACAGAGAAGCTGAGATCTCAGTGTCCTTTCCAAAGGCACTCCCCAAATAATAGAAGGACCTTCTACCAGTCTCTACCACCCAAAAGTTCTGCCATCTCGCAGCATGCCACACTGTGGGTCAAGCCTTCACTACAGTAGGCCTTTGGGGGACACAATTAAGTCACACTTAAACCATGGCAGCATATCATCACGAAGCTTTAAAATCTGGGGACAATGACAAAGTCCAAAAAGCTTCCAGAATTCAATTAAAAAACAGGTTACATGCAAAAGATAAAGAAGCTAAGAAACAGCCAGATGTGGTAGTGCACACCTGTAATCCCAGCACTCCAGAGGCTGAGGCAGGAGGATGGCTGTGAGTTTGAAGCCATCCTGGGCTGCATAGTGAGTTCAAGGCCAGCCTGAACTGCATAGCAAGACCCTATGTCAAAAAGACAGACAAAAAAAAAAAAAAAAAAAGAAGCTAAGAGACAATAGAGGCCACTGCCTCCAGAATTCTGAGGGCAAACCATTACCAGCTTAGAATTCTATACCCAGACAAACTGTCAATTTCATGTAGAGGTTGACTAAAGAATGTTTCAGACAAGCATAACCTCAGAAATTTACTCCTAAGCACCTTTTCTCAGGAAATACTTGAGGGAGTATTTCTCTAGAGCAGATGCATTAACCAAGACAGAATAAGACATGGAGTCCAAGAAGTAGGTCCCACTCAACAGGGAGACAAAGAGAAACCCCAAGAATGATAGTGAGTAAGAACCAGGTGTTGTCAGTTTCGTACCAGCACAGATTCAAGCAGGGAGTAAGACTAAAAGGATGAATCCCTACGTTCAGTGGATTGAAAGAGTGTTTCCACAATTTGAAGACATTTTGGGGTTAGCTTAATAATGAACACAGAAAAAATAGAGGAAATAAAACATTTATTAACATTGGGGAAAAGATGCAGTTTGGGGAACAAAGGAAAAGCTTAGCAAATAGCACAATTCGAAATAGCCTTACACTGACATAATAACACGTGTTTGTCTATCTGAACAAAATTCTGACCCACTGATGACAGGATGAGTGGAGGAGAATTGTGACGGGATGTACTGGGAACAAGAGCAGGGGGAAAATCACATCCTCATTTTCCAAAGCCTATAAACTGAGCTTTAAAAAATCAGGAAGCATCCGGAAAGTACCCTGTTTTGAGACAGAATTAGATACCAAAACCAGCAGCGAAAAGCAGTTGAAAGTGTTCAGGAGACTGCATAGGAGGTGAGGCCTCCTGAAGGCCTGCTTTTCATGCAACAATTCTAGGTGTACCTATTTGACTCTTTAAGGATCAGGCATAACTGATGAAAGCTAAAACTGAATTGAAAAAATAAAAGGAGGATGTAAGTATGTCTTAGGAGGAGCTAGGGAACAGGGACATATTTCAGTGTGCTTTCCTATGGCACATATCAAAGAAATTAAACCAAATATTCGTTACGTGAAGCGCACACTTTCTCTATAAACACATTGTCATAATACAGAGTCCTTCAGAGAGGAAATCCTAAGCAATGAATAAGCCACACATTCAGCCAAAGGGAGCAGAGCAGCTGAGGAGAGCTGAAATAAAGTGAGACAGCTTCTCACACGGCTGGATGGAGCATCAAATTACAAAGAGCGAAACCGAAAGGTCTACGGAATAACAGAGCACAGCCAGAAGAAATTTAAAGAGAAAGGAGGAAAAAGCTGAGAGAATAGCGGCAGCGGGTGCCAGAAGCATGTCCCCTTGCGGAGGAATCAAGTTACAGAATTTCCCGGACTTAAGAACTGGAAGTGGATTTTCCCACTTTCAGTAACAGTGAATCATTTTAGAACACACTGTACAGTCAGTCTGACCAAACATCTGTCATACGTGGAGTAATCTTTAAATTCTTAAGCAAGTTTGATTACACTACAAAATAATCTGAAGAATAAGTTGTCAAAAAACCTAAAACAAGCTAGACATTGTGACACATGCCTATACCAGCACTCGGAGGCTGAGGCAGGAGGATTACCATGAGTTTGAGGCCAGCCTGGGCTACACGGTGAGTTCAAGGGCTGCCCGAACTAACTACATAACAAGACCCTGTCAAAACAAAACAAAACAAACCTAAAAAACTTCTTTTTCTCTCATATTTCTCAAATATTGTGAGAAGTGTCTTGCTAGACTGTGTGGTAGATTGTATAACTATCACAAAGGGTCTACTGGAGTGTATCTCCTCAAAATTATTTCACAGTTTCCTGCCAGGATAACTTGAGCTGGAACATTCATCTGTGCAGAGCTCTATGTAACATTGATTGAGGCTTCCTTATGCCCTTCGTGGGTTGCTCAGGATTGACACTTTTAGCCTTCTTGCTGTCCATGTATGGCTCCAATGCTGTAACAAAAAATGCCGCACCCCACCCCAGCCAGTAAACCTCAGTTTCTTAGTTGCCCAGGTAACAGTTCCCATTCAGTTCCAGTTGCTGCTGTCTCTTAGAAACCCTGGTCACTGTGATGCACAGCTGGTCACTATGATGCACATTGTATAAACCAATCCCCATTGACCAGCCATTCTGCTCCTGCGCTTCCTGCTTGTTTATCCCATGTAAGCCCTGGACCGCCGGAGATCGGGGCCTGATCTTCTGGAATGGTCCAGATCAGTGCCATCCACATGGACAAACCTGCCTCAGAGTCCTGGGTGTGGCTCCGCGTTTCAGCTGCCCCTCCCTAGGGAGTTGTGAGTGAAGAGGATGCAGATTCATTCAACCATTCATTTCCGTTCTCCACAGGACCACCGGTCAGCACAGCTTTAATTATATTTGAAGACTGCCTCTAGGTTTTCTCTTTTGAACTCTCATTATCCTTTGTATTATATAGATTGCCCGTTAGCCAATAAAAATTCCATTTTCACATGTTTTGTGGGCTAAAAATCCCCAAAAAACAGCTTTAACAAGAGGCCCAGAGTCAGCCCTGCAGCAGCCTCACAGCTGTAGGGACGCAGCAGGCAGCAGGAGGACCTCACTAGGATTTGCTCAGACACCCGCAAAGGTTGTCACAGAGATGGCCCTCAGGAAGCTGGTATAATTAATACCCTCCACACCTCCGCCTCTCCATGTGAGAAAAATAAAAAGGCAACCAGAAAAAAATTGGCTTGTTTGACTGAGGAGGAGCTGTTCAACGGAGAAAATCTCAACACAAAACCCACGATGCCCAAGGAAGGACAGAGGGGGAACCTGCTTCCAGAACGCAGCCGGCTGCGGGGCCCGGAGGGCACTCACGCTTCTGTCCAGAGAGTCAGGGGTACCCGAGTGAGTGAAACATGCTTCCTGTGTTCAAAGAACTTCCAGCCTACCACCATGAATTTTACTAAAACTATATTTTTTCAATAAATACTTTACATACCACATACCAAAATCATTTCCAGATGGATTAGAGCACATATGTAAAAATGGAAGAATATAGAAGTGAGAGTTGTTATACATTTGAAAATGATTTCTAAGCATAAAGGCAGTGGAAAAAGAAGAAGAGATTGCCAGATTTAATTACCAAGAAAAATAAAGTTTGGATATGAAAATATGAATAAAATACAGACAATAGACTGAAAAAAATATTTAGTTAAATGTGACAATGGGTTCATGTTTTTATTGTATAAAGAACATATACAAATAGAAATGAAAATTATGCCCCAAAAGAGGAATGGACAAAAATCTTGAAAAGTCAATTTTCAGTAAAGAAAATTAATTTATAAGACAAACATGAAAACAGGAAGCTGTTATCCCACAGGCACTTGAAAATTTACACATTAAAACTAAAGTATCAGCCAGGCATGGTGGCGCACACCTGTAATCCCAGCACTAGGGAGGCTGAGGCAGGAGGATCATTGTGAATTCGAGGCCAGCCTGGGCTGCAAAGTGAGTTCAAGACCAGCTTGAACTGCATAGTGAGACCTTGTCTCAAAAAGACAAAATAATAATAATAATAATAATAATAATAATAAAATAAAAATAAAGTATCTTTAAAAATACATACACATGTGGGACCCTGCTGCCATTACAGTCTGAGTCTCTGCCCTCCGTGCACCCGCGGCAGACAGGAATTCCTCACTCAGAAGGCCCGGGCACTGCTCTCACTGGGGTTTGCATGTGGGCCCTCCCTGCGTGTGCCCTGCACCGAGTGAGTGAGTGCTCCAAGAGCTGCTGGTCCCCCGGTTCGAGTCCCTGCTTTACTTGCACCTGGACCCCCTGGGGGGTTGAAGGCACGGGCAGTCTGTGATTGCTGCCCGTCCGGCCTGCGCCTGGTTCCTGTGTGAGTCCTGAACTGACTGGAGACACAGAATCAGGTGGTTCAATAGCTGTTGACCCTGCAGTTTGTGTCTGGGTTTTGCCTGTACCCTGAACTGCCTGGGGACACAGGTCCACTGGACCAGGATTGTCACACCAGTGCAACTCGAGTCTGGGCCACGCACATGCCCTGAACTGCAAGGGGATGCTGGATCAGACGGTCAGCCATCAGCTGACACCAATGCCTGCGTCTGAGACCTGGGATAACTAGATACAAATCAACAAGCGCTGGAAAGCCCCAGACTAAGTAGTGCTGCTCAGCAGACACTGAGGGGCAAACCTGACCAAGAGGAAAGCTAGGGACACTAGTGGCCTTTGCTGTGCAGCCCCTGAAGAGGGAAACTGAGCTTTCTGCATCTGGTAGCAAACATGACAAAACGAAGGACTAAAATGCAATCCCAGAACTCCACCCCACGCAGAACAAGTCCAGGAGACATCGACATAGGAGAACTTGGTAAACACATGCCTGAAA
>NW_004955454.1:15178825-15179956 GCF_000276665.1 Chinchilla lanigera | reverse complement strand
AAAGAGTACTAAAAGATATTCTAGACAGAGAAAAATCTGACCACAATTTCAAGAACAACAGTAGGAATGAAACGTCAAGAAGAGCAAGCAAGTAAACAGGTAGAAAAAGTAGAACACCAACGCAAGTAAATAGCATGACAATGATAAATCAATACATATTGGTTATAACTATAAATGTAAATGGCCTCAATTCTCCAGTCAAAAGAAACAGACTGGCAGACTGGATTAAAAAACAAAATCCAATGATATGCTGTATACAGGAAACACACTTCACTGAAAAGTAAATCCACAGACTAAAAGCCAAAGGATTGAAAACAATCCTCCATGCAACAGGAGCTCAGAAAAAAGCAGGTGTAGCTATTCTGTTTGCAGACAATGTAAACTTCAAACCAACAACAATCAAAGGAGATAAAGAAGGTCACTACATACTAGTCACGGGAAAACTGCAAGAGGCTGAGATGACACTCATAAACATGTATACAACAAATATTGGAGCTCTAAATTATATAAGACAAATCTTAACAGGCATGAAAACACATATAATTAATAACACTATTGTAACAGGGGACCTTAACACCCCACTGACACAAAGAGATAGGTCAACTGGACCAAAAAACCAACAAGGAAATAACAGATCTGAACCAAAGCTGTGAACAAATGGACTTAGTAGATGTCTACAGAGTGTTCCACCCCACAACATCAGAATACACATTTTTCTCAGCTGCACATAGGTCTTTCTCTAAAATAGACCACATTCTAGCCCTTACCTACCTAAATGCAAAAGAATTGAAATTGTCCCATGCATATTATCTGACCACAGTGCAATGAAATTGGAAATTAATGACAAAAAGAACTCCAAAACTCCATAAACACTTGGAAATTAACAACCTCCTGAACAACAAATGGGTCACAGAAACAATTAAAGATGAAATTAAAAAATATCTACAAACAAATGAAAATATAAATACAACTCACCAGAATCTATGGGATGCAATGAAAGCAGTCCTCAGAGGGAAATTTATAGGGGTGAACTCACACATAAGGAAAACAGAAAGAGAACAAATAAATAGCCTAATGCTGCATCTTAAACTTTTAGAAAAAGAAGAACAAGTCAGGCCCAAAGCCCAAAGA
>NW_004955454.1:15175336-15178725 GCF_000276665.1 Chinchilla lanigera | reverse complement strand
AAGAAAGATAAACTCGAGGCTTTTATAGGTAAATGGTCACAACTAGAGACCATACTCTTAAGTGAAATAAATCAGACCTGCATGTGCAAGCACCACATTATCTTACTAGTGTAAAACCTGAAAGAGTTAATAAAAACTTGGAGGTATGATAGACATTGTGAAATGAAAGGAAAATGCTCAAGGGTAAAGGGCAGCTGGGATGTGGGAAAAGAGGAGGGAAAGAAGGAGAAATTTTGTATGTATGTATACACAGGATAGTTAACATAGTTCATCTACTGTCTTCGATTTCTTTGCTGAAAGAAACTGTCAGTGAGTCCTTGGTTGATCAATAATGCATGTCTCTATCTGTTTTCATGAGAAACCACTTTGAAGATATCAATATGTAATACAACAAGCATTGTTAATTTCCTACCACTTTGCTTGTATCTCTGTATTGTCTGTACTGTTCTTTTGCTATTTTGTAAATGGTTGTCTGTCTGTTAATGTTTTCCTCCTTTTATTTTTAAAAAAAAAAATACATACACATGTGTGCATATAATTCTGGCTGCTAATGAAGTTGTGGTAAAACAGGATCTTCCATGCACAGCTAGAAACAACATAGATTCCTGCAAAGTTTTGCAAAGCAGCTGCAGTTTGACAATGCAACAAGAACCTCAGAAATATTTATATTCACCAACTCTACAGTTATACTTCTGGAGACCTATCTATAAAACACTACACAATAAGAATTTTAATTGATGAAATATTCACTAAGAACTATTTAATATGGTAAAAATTTGACACAAGATAAATGTCCAAATTTAGAATAGAATAATTTCTATTCTAATTTATTTGTGGTTAAATAAATTAGATTAGAACAGTTGTGATGACATAAAAATGGCTATTCTAGAATGTTGAATGAAGCAGAATATAAAATTATCTATTTCAGGGCTGCAGATTTAGCTCAGCGGCAAAGCCCCTGCCTGACAAGCACAAGGTTATGAGTTTGATTCCCGGTACCAGAAAACAAACAAACAAACAAAAAAATAGAATTTTCTATTTCTGGTGACTATAACTGCATGTTTTTAACTTTTTCTCTTGAGACAAGGTCTCTCTATGCAGTTCAGGATGGCCTCGAGCTCACTTTGTAGCCCAGGCTGGTCTTGAATTTACAATGATCCTCCTGCCTCAGCCTCCTGAGTACTGGCATTACAGGCATGCACCACCATGCCTGGCTCTATCTGCATCTTTTTAAATTCAACAAAATTTTTCTTGAAACATACAGAAGAAAGGCTGAAAGCAAAGTTTCGCTTTTCTGAGGCTAGTTGCCTGGAAGATTGTATATATATTCATTTTCAAAAATTTCTTATTTTCTACTTGCTAAAAATTTGTTATAAGCACTTATTAAAAAATAAATAGCCACAAATTGTATCCTTGTACATTCATAACGAATAATCTGAAAAAGAAATTAAGAAAGCAGTTCCATTCACAATAGCATCAAAAAGAGTAAAAACCGAAGACATGACAGACTTGTACACCACTATAAAACATTGCTGAAAGAGGTTAAAGCAGACATAAATAAGGAGAAAGACACCCCATGCTTGTGGATTGAAGGACAGACAGTATTATAAAGATGACTACACAGCCCACAGCAATATACAGATCCAGTGCGATCTCTCCCAAAATCCCGATGACATCTTTTTGCAGAAATAGAAGCACATGTATTCTAAAATTTAAGTAGAGTCTCAAGAGATCCTGAATAGTCAAACAGGAGAACCGATTTGGAGTATTCACATTTCCTGATTTTAAAATATATTTCAAAGCCATGCTAGTTAAAACAGTGTGCTGGCAAAGAATAAAATAGAGAAGTAGATCCAGGGGATAGAATAGAAGGCACGGAAAGAAACCCTCAGGTATGTGGTTAAGTCATCTTCAAAACGCTCACCAAAACTACTGAGGGAAGAAGAGTGATCTCTCTCAAAATAGTTTCAGGTGTAACTGTCTATCAGCATGAAAAAGACTGAAGTTAAACCCCTATCTTATCAAAATAATTCAAAATGCATTAATGAACTGACTGCAAGACCTAAAGCTATAAAGCCCCTAGAAAAAAATAAAAAGCAAAAATATCATCACATGGTATTTGGCATTTATTTCTTGAATATGACACCAAAATAGACAAATGGGATTACACGGAACTTAAAATATGAAGGCAATGAACTGTATAGATATTTATGTATTATATCCCTGATAGGAAAAACATATCCAGAATATGCATAACAGGCCCAGTGATGTACCTCTCAAAACGATAAAGATTTATCATTTCATTTCACTGTGCTGACCACTACTTTTGAAAAACAGAAATAACAAGTTTGACAAGGATTGGGAGAACCTGGAACCCTCGCACTGTTGATGAGAGTGTAAAATGGTGCATCCGTGGGGAAACAATGCAGCACTTCCCACAAAATTAAAAATACAGTTACCACATGGTCCAGAAAGCTCGCTTTCTGGGCACACTGGTGCTCACTGCAGTAGTATTCACAATCTCCAAGAAGTGCAAGTAACCCACATTTCTACTGACAGATGAATGGACCAAGAAAATGTGACATAGGGGCCCTATCACCTGCTACAAAGCCGATGGACCTTGGGAACGCTGTGTGAAGTGCAACAAGCTAGTTACGACAAGACAGATAGCATATGACTGCACTTATAGGAGTAGTCTAACTCAAAACCAGGAAGTGCAGTGGTGGTTCGTAAGAGCTGAGGGGAGGGAAGGAAGTTGTCATTTAATGGGTATAAAGTTTCAGATCTGCAAGGTAAAAATGTGCTCCGGATTTGTTTCACAAAAAAAATGAATATACTTAATACTGCTGAACTGTACACCTAAAAATGGCTGAGATTTTATATTTTATGCTGTGTTTGTTTCCTAATAAGAAAGTTAAGTCAAAAATAAAAGGCTGTTGGATACATGCATTTTCATATACAAAATTTTAGTTTGAAGCTGTCTCTACTTGAAGCTTCTCTAATGCCCTCTTGAAATATCTTGTATAAAGCTTATACCACTACTGACACTTTATGAAATCAATGCTGAGTTGTCTGTATTCCTTTTTGTAGTTAGTAACAACCTTCTTAGGTTGTGATCCACATACCCTGTGTATCAGTCAGGGTTTACTAGAGAAACAGATATAACACAAGACATACAAATGTACACGAAATGGCAAGTTTGGCTTACCATGGTCGGCCACAGAGTTGGATGAGGAAGTGTGCAGAGGGTGTCTGCACGCTGGAGATTGAAGAGCCCAGCCCGGGCCTGGATTTTGAGCCACACAGTTAACCTTCTAAACTTTTCAAGTTGACACAATGAACAACATCCCAGAAGGGTAAAGGCGTGTCCTTTTCACCCCAGGACATAG
>NW_004955454.1:15135314-15174901 GCF_000276665.1 Chinchilla lanigera | reverse complement strand
TTTCAAGTTGACACAATGAACAACATCCCAGAAGGGTAAAGGCGTGTCCTTTTCACCCCAGGACATAGAACTGTGAAGTCACTTAGCCAAACCTCTAGACTCCCCAAGTCGAGACAATATATCAACCATAACACCATATCATCCATCCACTTCAAGTACGCAACTCAGTGATTTTAGTGTATTCTCAGAGCTGTACAGTTGTCTTCCCGGTAGACGTCAGGGTACTTCCATGCAACCTCCTCAGGCTCCCGTGACAGTCACTCCCCCCTCACTGCCTCCTCTGAATCAGCCCTCAGAATCACCTGATCTTGACAGCTCATGTAAACAGAATCATACTGAGTATGATTTTTTTGGTAAGTGGCTTGTTTGACTTAGTCTAATAGTTTCAAAGTTCATCACAATTTGTGTGTTGTAGCACACATCAATACTTAATTTAATTTTATTCTTAAATAACATTTCATCGGGGACTGGGGATTTAGTTCAGCGGCACAGCGCCCACCTGGCAAGTGCAACGTCATGAGTTCGATTCCCAGTACCAGGAAAAAAAAACCCATTTCATCATGTAAATATACCACATTTTATTTATTCATTCAGTTGATGGATATTTGGGTTGTTTTGACTTTTTGGCTATTAGGAATAGTCCTGCTATGAAAAATCAGACACAAGTTTTGTGTAGACAAAATATTTTCCTTTCTCTGTGCATAAGGTCAATGTTTTTCACCTTTTCAGAAACTTTTTAAATAAGCTTTCTAAGGCAGCTGAGCCATTTTACAATCCACTCTGTAATATATAAAGGTTCTCAATTTCCATATTCCTGCTAACACTGTCACTATCTGTCTTTTGCTCTGTATGTAGGCTTTCTACTAAATTTGAAGTGATATCTCATTATGTTTTTTATTTTCATTTCAGTGGTTAATAAAATTGAGCATGTCTTCATGTGCATAATGGCCATTTTTAAATCTTCTTTGAAGAAGTTTCCATTCAGATTTTTGTCATCTTTAAATTGGATCATTTGGTTTTGTTATTAAATTGTAAGTGTTCATAGTTACATATAGTGATACATACACGTAACCCCAGCTACTTGGGAAGCTGAGGCAGGAGGATTGAGAGTTTGAAATCAGCTTGGGCAGCATAATGAGACTCTGTCTCAAAAAATATTTGCTAGAATACTGGTAAATTATAAGATGACATCTTTTTTTCTGGTCTTTTTGAGACAGGGTCTCACTATGCAGTTCAGGCTGGCCTTGAGCTCACTTTGTATCCTAGGCTGGCCTTGAACTCACAGTGATCCTCCTGCCTCAGCCTCCCAAGTACTGGTATTACAGGTGTGCACTACCATGCCCAGCTATAAGATTACATATTCTATACACAAGTATTTTTTATCAGATATATGATTTGCAAATATTCTATCCCTTTCTGTAAATTGTCTTTCCACTTTCAAAAGTATTTAATTTTTGCAAACTCTAATTTATACTTTTTGTCTTTTGCGATTTATGTTTTTGGTATTGTAATCTACAAAGCCATTGCCAAATTCAAAGTCACAAAGACGTATATTTTCTTCTAGAATGTTATGGCTTTAGTTTTCACATTTAAGTCTTAGGTATATTTTCAAATATTTTTGGTATGTGATGTGAGCGAGTGGTCCAACTTTTTTCTTTTGCATGTGGAAATCCAGTTGTCCCAGCACCATGTAAAAAAATTGCTCACCTCTTTCATTGAATTATCTTGGCCTCCTTCTCAAAAACCAAACTGACTGAGGCAGATGTGGCACTGTCTGCCTGTCAGCCCAGTGCTCTGGGAGGTACACAGAAGATTGCAAGGCTCAAGCTCAACCCACACAATTTAGTGATTAGTGAGACCCTTAATCAAAAACAAAAAAAAAATTAAAGAGGGCTGGGGTTGTAGCGCAGTGTGAAGGGCCCAAGATCAATCCCCAGTACTGAAAAAGAATGTAAACACTGTCAGTGTCTTACACTCAGTGAGCTATATGTCTGTCCTGCTGACACTGCCTTGACTGCTAACCTACACATACACAGGAAGTTTTAAAGTCCAGAACCATGAGTCCTCCAACTGTTTTGATTTTCCAATTTCACATGAGGTTTACAGTCTCTTGATCCTTTCTGCTGGGAATTTGATAAGGAGTTATATTGAATCTGTCCATCAAATTCGATGGTGTTAGCATCTTAATATCAAGTCTTCCAACTGACGAACAGAAGGAATACACCCATTTATTTACATTCTCTTTCATCTCTTTCAACAATGACTTGTAGTTTACAGAGGATAAACTATAAACAGCCAGTAAAATTTACTCCAAAGTATTTTATTCTTTTTGATGCTGCTATAATGCAACTATTTTCTTCATATTACTTTTGGACTGCTAATTGCTGGTGTATAGACCTACCATTGACTTTTGCATATAAGTCTTGCATCTAACCCTACTGAACTCATTTATTAGCTATAATAGGCATTTTATCACATTCTTCAGATCTTCCATATATAAGATCGATCTCATGTACAAGTAGAGATAGTGTTATAGTGTTATACCTTCCCTTCTGATGTGATCTCTTCTGTTTTGCTTTCTTGCCTAACTGCCCCGATTAGGACCTCCTGCGCAATGTTACTAGAAGTGACAGAATAGAAAACTTTGTCTTGTTTCTAACCTTATGGAAAAATCTTTCACTCTTTTACCTATAAATAGGATGTTAGTTGTAGGCTTTTCTTAGAATCCTTTTTATTAGGCTGAGGAAGTTCCCTTCTATACCTAGTTTGTTGTGTGTTTTTTTCTCATGAAGGGTTACTGAGTTTTCCAAATGTTTTTGTTTATTGAGGTGATCATACAGTTTTTGCCTTTTAAAAATGGATCTCGCATAACACACTAACTGACTTGTTGACTGTTTATATTCTTACCCAGCTTCTCAACAAAATTAACTTAGTTTGCCCAATCTGTCCTTTTAAAAATACTTTACTTTTTGTTTTGGCTTCTATTATTCTACTGTTCTCCGGCTCCTTTGTTCTGAGGGGTTCTGAGGCTTCTTCACCTCACCTCTGCACTCTCTTTAGATGATCTCACCCAGCTCTTCCTTGCTAATGGACCCCAGTTTCATATTTCCACCCCTAGTCTCCTCTTTGAGCTCAGAGTACAACCTACTGCCTTCTCTGTATCTGCATTTTACAATGACAGCTCACACTGTTCAAAACAAAAGGATAGTTTCCATTCCTTTACAAGACCTCCTTATCTCAGTTAGTGTCTCCAAAGTGCATCCTTGTTTTTTAAAGGCAGAAACTAAAAATCATCTTAATCCTTTTTCCTTCAGCCTCCAAATCCATTCTACAACTTCAAAGTCTAAGATTGTCATCATCTGTCCTGAGGAACTAGTGTCTCTTCCCTGGCACTAGTGTCTCTTTTCTGGATGTCCGCAAAAGCTCTTTAATAGCTTGCTGCCCTATTGTCAGATCTCTGTGTAGCAGCCCAGTTTAGGCTTTGAAAAGCTGAGTCATACCAAGCCGATGGCTTGGAAGTTTCCATTGCTGGCACATTCTGTAGCCTTATAAAAGAAAGAGTCCCTGCCATTTGTGGGGACGTGGATGAAACTAGAGGACATTATGCTAAGCGAGACAAGTCAGATGCAGGGGGAAAAGTACTGCATGGTTTCATTTCCATGCGGGTTTAAAAAACAAAACCCCGCAAGTACATAGAAACAGAAAGTAGAAAAATGGTTACCTGGACAGGAGAGGTCGGGGGACTGGGGAGGTAGATTTTAAAAATAAAATTTCCACTGTCTTCTCATTACACCACAATAAACCTCAATCCTCTTACTATGACTGAAAAATCTAACAAGAGCTGGGCATGACTGCGCTGCAGGGCTGCCCTCTCCTCCTTCTCCCCCTGTCGCCTGCCTCAGAACGGAGCCTTTCCTTCCATGCTGTAGCTCGACAAGCTTCCCCCTTCAAGGAGTGCCCGGCTTTTTCTCACTCACAATGCACCTTAAATGTTTTCTAGCCTAATTCTATCTTTAGGATCTATGCAGCTCGCTCCCTAGTCACTCTATCTCATATCATTAATTACCTTGCTTTGTTTTCCTTTAGTTATAATGATATAAAACTATTCAATATATTTCTTTTGTTGTTATTTTGTTTTTGTTCTTTTCTCTTTAAAAGAAAAAAGAAAAAATATATGTATACACAAGGGTAGCTGGAGTAAGTATACTGCTGATATCGATTGGTTTATTGAAAGGAATAGTTAATGCTTATTTTTTTTTCTTGACCAATTTTGCATGCTTATATCTGGTAATCGGAACAACTTATCTGAAGACAACAATATGCAATGTAATGACAATTGTTGAATTCCTGCCATCTTATTGAATGAAGGTCTATGTCACTTCTAATTTCTTTTATTACTTGCTATTGTCTTTAATTATTTGATCAATCTTGTATTCTTATATCTGCTAATCTGAGCAACTTCATTGAAGATAATATGTAATATAACAACTATTGTTAATTCCTATCATCTTTTTTTGAAATCCTGTATATTTCTTTATCTTTCTAAAAAATATCCATCTCCTTGCTTCATGTGCTAGTAAGTTTCACAGGAGAAAAGTGGCCCCAGTGGTATCTGACTCCAAACAGTAACATATGGTAGATACTCAATTCTTATTTGTTGGAGGAATGAGTAGTATATGTAAGAGACATAATAGAGATGGAATTTTTCTTGAAATACCTTATAGATTAGGAAAGGAAATGTTTATTCATCATTCATTAAAAACAGTCCTTAGTATCTAGTACAAGCCAGGCATTTTGCTTCTCTGGAAACACGAAGCTGCCTCACTGTCTGTCTTAGGATCCCATCATTACCTGTTTAACTGTTACAATAATCTCAAAATTGTTTAAAAAATTTCAAACATAGACAAAAATAAAAACTAGTATTATCCATTCTGAGACCTATCAATCGGCACAGCTTTGCCAAATATGTTTCATTGGTTTTTCTTTTTTCATTTTTAAATTTTTTTTATTTTAAAGAAAATAGTACAAAAAAAGAACAGCAAAATACAAGCCCAACAAAGCAAGGACATTAAAAATGTTTCAAACCAAATGACGGGGGTTAGCAGTGGTTGTTATATCACATACTGTTGTTTTCAACGAAGTCGTTCAGATTACCAGATGTAAGAATAGAAGATTGATCAAATCATTAAAGGGAATAAGAAAATAATAATTTAAAAGAACATTAGAGACAATACATAGCTTCACCAGACAGGATTGAACTCATGTGAAGATGACAGTTTGCAGTTCACTGTTTTTTAAAAACTTTTTTCTTTCCACTTTCTCTTTGCCAAAATATTTTAAAGCAAATGCAACAGTCATATCATTTTATTCCTTCATCCTGCAGTAAAAATATTTGAACTGCAAACATTTTCTGATGTAACCATAATGTCTTGATCATCCTTAACTAAAAGTAATGCCTTGCCAATATAGAATAATGTACCAAAACCAAATTTTGCTGTCTCAAAGGCATGTATTAATAGTTACTTTGTCTGTGGCAGAATCCAAGTCAGGTGTCACATTGCGTTTAGTTGTTCTTTAGTCCAGATGGACATCTCCTTATTCCACTGTTTATTGGCAGAAAACAGGTTGCTTGCTATAGAAGGTCCCGTCTGCTGACTTTGCTCATTGGATTCCTTGTGATGACATTTTACTCTTGCTATTATTCTCGGTACCACCTGTCAGTGGAAATTAGTTTTAGAACCTTCACTAATTTCAGGCTAACCCTGGAGAAGAGTATTTCTTATGTAGTGCTATAGCCTTCACCCCAGAAGGAACTCACTAGTTTTCCTACCTTTAGAGAAAATAAGGTGGATCCGTGGGTTCAGTAAACCTCTGTACTGTGAGACTCCCCTCCACTTTTTTGATTGGTTCCATCCATTATTACATGTTACCTGACACAGTATTTCAAAACAAGGCTATCCTGGGGCTGGGGACTTAGCTCAGCGGTACAGCACCTGCCTGGCAAGCACAAGGTCATGAGTTGGATTCCCGGGACCAGAAAAAAACCAAAAAACAAAACAAAACAAAATAAGGCTATCCTAATTTTATTATGCCTACTCTGCTTATTATTTGTAATTCTTCTGGGTTTTTGTTTTGTTTTGTTTTGTTTTCTTTTGTTTTCTTTTTGTTTTTGTTTTTTGTGGTACCAGGAATCAAACTCATGATCTTGCGCTTGCCAGGCAGGTGCTGTGCAGCTGAGCTAAATCCCCAGCCCGCATTCTTCTCTTAAAAAAAACCTTTCGACATTACAAAGAACTATTTGGTAAAAATATAGTGTATGTAAGAAAACTGAGATAAGGCAGTAATATCCTAGTTGCTACGTATCAAATGAGTTAGAGGCATTCTTCTCTTTTTTGTTTTTAGTTCTCTCTGTCTCGTAAATTTTTTGGTTTTTATATATTTAATATCTACCAATTATAATCATTGTTTTTCTTTTTTTTTTTTGAGACAGGGTCTCACTATGTAAACCAGGCTGACCTTGAACTCACAGCATTCCTTCTGCCTCAGCCTTCTGAGTGCTGGGATTACAGTCATGCACCACCATGCCCAGCATGGTCATAATTTTTTAATGCTCAAATGGTTTCAAAATTGACTAATAGAAGTTCCTTCAGATTGGCTCATCTTCTGACACAATGCTTTCATTTTTCTTACTTTCTGATCCAACAAGATACCTTAAAATCATCTGACAACTTCCTGTCCAGATCAGGACTCAGGCGTTCCTCTGGAGTTCCCTGGATTACGTTCGTGTCCAATGGTATCTAGACTGTACCATCCAGGCACTGGTGGTGCTCACTGCACTGGCTGTCACTGCTTCCCATCCTCTTGGGTGGACAGAGAAAGACGTGCGTTTTGGAGGAGAAAATTTGTGGTATCATAGACTGAACCCAGTGCCTCCCAGTGAGCTATATCTCCAGGCCTGTTCTCTTTATTTTTTTGAGAGAGGGTCTCACTAAGTCACTAAGTTGCCCAGGCTAGGCTTGAACTTTCACTCCTCCTGCCTCAGCCTTCCAGAGTTTTGGGATTACATGGATATGCCATCACACCTAGCTCGGTGTTGAAAATGCAAAATAAAAGAATTTAGTAAATATTCACAGTATGTGTCCACTATACCTCAATAAACCTGTTAAAAATGCATATGTTTGCACTCTACTTTAAGTCAGTATTGGCAAGAATAAGACAGCGATGTTTTATATGCACAAGGCATAGTACATGGCTTCCATTAATAAATATTGACCCAGTATTTTGCAAACAAGATATAAAAAAGACCAGAAAATTCTAAAATTATTTTTTAAACAATAATAGATGAATAGATACCCGGTAGGTAGATATCTGGAAAATAATTTATCTCCTTAATGTACCAGAATACATCTCCCAAGTATAAAGAAATAGATGTGAGCAATAAAATCTCAAAAGTACTGAAACAAAACCATAGAGATTTTTAACGAAGTTGTGAAACGAGTATGTTTCAAAACTTACAGCAAGACAAAAATTGATTCTACAAAAAGTATAAAATTTCTGCATAGTAAAAACTATGATGAACAAAATCTGAAGACAATGACAAGCTAAACACAAACAGCTGCAACTCAGATCACTGATGAAGAGCTCATCAGCATAACCAGTAAATATCAATAACCTGACAGAAAAGATTGGAGCAGGGTGTGAACAGATACTTCACAGAAAAGGAAGACCAAACGGTTCTTAAATATATGAAATGGTGCTGGACTCATTCATAGTAACAGAAGCACTTTTAGTTGCTTACTAAAATTAGCTGTAAAAGTAATTAATTTTACTAAATCTTGTCCTCTTAATACCTGATGTGGTCGAAAGGAAATACCTGCCTCTTGTGGTGCGAAGGAAAAGCACCTGTATTACTAATTGGAAGTGAATCAGTCTCTTTCTTCGTGGAACATCATTGCTTTTTTTTCATTTTATGAAAAGGTGAAACAAAATTTCATAACAAAGTAATACAAGAATAACAATAGTTAATACATGTCATTTTTAAAGTAGTTGCTCAGGGTACAAGATATGGACACAAAAATTTCTCTAATCAATTTTAGCACAAACCTTCCTTTCCTATGAACTAAGAGATACTAATAGTATAACTGACTTGGATTTTTTCCCCTTTTCCCTCTGTCCTTCCCTCATCCTAGTTCCTTTTTCCTTTGGGACAATTTCTCCCCATTTTACAATATATAACATACATTTTAGACCTTATTTACTCTTTCAGTTTCTCACACAGGGAGACAATATGATATTTATACATGTGAGTATGGTTTATTTCATTTATGAGTATGGTCTCAAGGTACATCTGTTCACCTAGAAAAGTCTACAGTTTATCCTTCTTCATGGATAAGTAGCACTCTATTGTATTAAAATACCACATCTTTTTTGTCCATTCCTCAGTTGATGGGCATTTGGGTTGTTTCCAAGATTTAGCTATTGCAAATTGTGCTGCTGTAAACATGTGTATGTATACATATATTGCTGTAGCATGATGCTTTCAGTTCTTCTGGGAAGATACCCAGAAGGGGAATAGCTGGGTCAAATGGGACCTCTAATTCTAGATTTTTGAGGGATCTCCACACTGATTTCAACAGTGGTTTCACCAGTCTGCTTTCCCATCAACAGTGAGGAAGAGTTCCTCTTTCCGCACAGCCTGGCCAGCACTTGTCACTGGTTGATTTCTTGATGGTAGCCATTTTTTCTGGGGTGAGATGGAATCTCACTATTGATTGAATTTGCATTTCTTGAATGACCAGTGAGGTTGAACATTTTTTCATATATTTATTTCCCGTTTATATGTCTTTATCTGAGAAGTATGTATTCATCTCAGATGCCCATGTTTGGATTGGTCTTTACATTTCAGGGAGTCTGATTTTCTTTATGTTCTAGATATAAGTCTTTTATCTGAAGGACAATTGGCCAAAATTTTTTCCCACTCTATAGGTTGTCTTTTCAGTCTGTTGATGATTTCTTTGCCTTTTTTTGTGTGTGTGTTTGTTTTTTCCGGTACTGGGAACCGAACTCACAACCTTGTGTTTGCCAGGCAGGCGCTGTGCTGCTGAGCTAAATCCCCAGCCCTGTTGCTGATTTCTTTGGATGTGAAAAAGCTTTTCAATGAGATGAGATTCTAGCTGTTGATTCTTTGAAGTATTTCTCATGCGGTCTGGGTTTACACATGTGAGTCTGATTTATTTCATTTGTGAGCATGGTCTCAGGTGCATCCATTTACCTATAAAAGTCACAAGTTTATCCATCTTTATGACAGAGTAGTACCCCATTGCATTAAAATACCACATCTTTTTTAATCCATTCCTCAATTGAGGAATGGATAACTCTCTGCCTACACCTATGTCTTCAAGATTTCTACCTACTTTCTCTTTGAGTAGATTTGTTGTTTCTGTTTTAATAGTTAGATCTTTGATCCATTTTGACTTTAGTTTAGTGCGTGGTGATAGACGTAGGTCTAGTTTTAGTCTTTGGCATATGGAGAGCTATTTTTTCCAGCACCATTTATTAAAGAGGCTATCTTTCTTCCAGTAAAGATATTTGGCTCCTTTGTCAATGATAAGGTGGCTGAGTGCATCTGTAACTGTGTCTGCATCTTCTGATCTGTTCCTCTTGATTCCCAGGTCTGTTTTGTTTTTGCTCTTGCCAGTACCATGCTACTTTTACCATAGTAGCCTTGTAATATAATTTCAAGTCAGGAATTGCGACGTCCCCTGTCTTGCCTTTGTTGCCCAGGACTGCTTTTGCTAGTCCAGGTCTCTTCTGGTTCCAGATGAATTTTAGGAATGCTTTTTTAGTTCTGTGAGGTATGCTAACGGTATTTTGATAGAGATTGAATTAAATCTGTACAACAATTTTGGGAGTATGGCCATTTCCACAATGTTGGTTCTTCCTTTCCATGAGCAAGGGATATCTTTCTATTTTCTGATATCCTCTTAGAACTCCTTTTTCAGAGTACTTTAATTTTCAATGTATAGATCTTTTACTTCCCTTGTTGGATGGATTCTTCAGTATTTTTTTTTTTTTTTGGATGCTATTGTGAAGGGTATTGTTCCCCTAATTTCTCTCTCTGTGAGTTCACTGTTTGTGTACAGGAATGTTACTGATTTTTGAGTGTTGACTTTGTATCCAGCTATGCTACTGAATTTGGTTAAGAAATCTAGAAGTCTTTTGGTGAAGTTTTTGGGGCCCTCTAGGTAAAGTATCATGTAATCTATGAATAATGATAATTTAACTTCTCTCTTTCATATCTGTATTCCTTTTACTTTTCTCTCTTGTCTAATTGTTCTGGCTAATGTTTACAGAACTATGTTGAACAGGAGTATGACAGTGGACATCCTTGTCTTGTTCCTGATTATAGAGTGAAAGCTTTCAGCTTTCATACTTGGACAAGTTCTTGTCCATTTAGTAGATGTTGGTTGTTGGTTTGTCATAGATGGCTTTTATCAGACTTTCTGTAGGGTTTTTATCAGGAATGAGTGTTGCATTTTGTCATAGGCTTTTTCTGTATTTACTGAAATGAACATGTAAGTTTTGCCTTTGGTTCTGTTGATGTGGTGTATTACATTTACTGATTTGCATATGTTGAACAATCCCTGCATCCCTGGGATAAATTCTACTTGGTCATGGTGTATAATCTTCTTGACGGTTTGTTGCATTTTGACTGCAAGTATCTTTTTGAGAATTTTTACGTCTATGTTCATTAGGGAGATTGGATTGCAGTTCTCTGTTTTGGTTGGGTCCTTCTCTGGTTTTGGTATCACGGTAATGCTTGCTTCCAGGAATGACTTTGGGTGCAGTGCTTCCCTTCCTATTTCATTAAAAAGTCTGAAAGGTGTTGGCATTAAATCTTCTCTCAATTTCTTGTAGAATTCAGCTATGAATCCATCAGAACCTGGGGTTTTTTTTGTATTGTTTTGTTGGTAAGTTTTTAATTACATTTTCAATTTTACTATCTGATATTGGGTTATTCAGAATTTTTATATCCTCTTGATTCAGCTTTGTTTTTTCATATGTATCTAGGAATCTGCCCATTTCTTCTGTGTTTTCAATCCTATGAGAGTAAAGATTGGTGATCTTCTGAATTTCCATAGATCTGTACCGAGTTCACCACTTTCTTTCCTCATTGCATGAATTTGAGTTTTTTTCCTTCCTTTTTTTGATGAGGTTGGCTAGGGGTTTATCAATTGTATTTATTCTTTCAAAAAACCACCTGTGTGATTCATTAATTCTTTGTATTATTTTCTTAGTCTCAATTGTAGTAATTTTTGCTTTGATCTTTTTAATCTCCTCCCTTGTATGGGCTTTGGGCTTGACTTGCCCTTCTTTTTCTAGAAGCCTGAGGTGCAACATTAGGTTGTTTATTTGTGCTCCTTCTGTTTTCCTCATGTGAAAATTCACCACTATGAATTTTCCTCTTAAAACTGCTTTCATGGTGCCCCACAGGTTCTGGTATGTTGTATCTGCATTTTTGTTTAATTATAGGTATTGTTTAATGTCTACCTGTGACCCATTGGTTTTTGAGGAGGGTGTTATTTCATTTGAACATGAATATGAATTTGGCAGACTTTTTCCCAAGAATGCATAAAAATGAGTTCGACACTTTAACAAAAACAACTGGCAGCCAATTGCCAATGATAAAACTTGATATTTCAAGCTAAAATTAGAATTTTGGAAGATATATCTGCCACCTTGAGTTTGACAGTTTCCTAATAGTGTCAGTGTTTAATGACTTTTCTAACAAGATCAATAGTAAAGCTAACAAATGTGATTTTTGGATCTTAAATGATGAAATATGCAACATTTAGGAGATCTGCATAAGTCAGTGAGCCAGTATTTTCTCAGTGACCAAGGCATAATGTTACAGAATCATGCGCAGATGACAGATCCTTCAAAAGTGTAAGCCAGGTTCGTGGGTTTTAACACAACAGTATGAAAACTTCACCGATACGAACTTCTACATTCCCATTGTAACGAACCCTTAAGAAATTGCTACTTTGACAATGTTTGTGCACTATCAAAGAAAAATATCCACAAAAATCTGAATAAGTTATTAAGTCTTCCTTTTCCGACTATATATTTGTGCTTATGCAGATGTTTACAAATCATACTTCAACCAAAACAACCTGTTAGGCTACATTGAATGCAGAAGCAGATATAAAAATTGAGCTGTCTTCCATTAAGCCAGACATTAAAAAGACTCGCAAAATTGTAAAGTCAGTATCACTTTTTATGCTAACTTTTTTGTTGTAGAAAAATATGGATTTTTCATTTTAAAATATGCTGATAATTTTTTTAAAAATAAATTCATGAATATTTAAATCTGTCTTTTTTATTTCTATTACTAAATATCAATAGTAAAGCATTTTTGTTGTAGTTTTCAATAATTTTTAAGTGTGTAAAGAGTTCCTAAGACAAAAAAGTTTGTGAATTGCTGTTCTAGTTAATTAACTAACCATAAAAGTAATGTCAAGGCAAATCAATTATCACATAATAAATTAAGAAAGTATATATTTACCCCTCAATAAAGTATGCATTCTACCAAATCTTTCAGGCACATGTAAACATGCAACTATATAAGTCTTTACAGAGGATTAGGGGCTGGGGAACTAGCTCAGCAGCAAAAGCGCCTTCCTGGCAAGCGCAAGGTCGTGAGTTCGGTTCCTGATACCAGAGAAAAACCAAAAACAAACAAACAACAAAAAAAACATTTACAGAGGATTAAAATAACCTTCCAAGTTTGTTTCTGTAACATCAGCACAGACATACAGACACACATCTTCTTTTAAAAACCTACTTATAATACACTTTGTGAAGAAATATTTATTTCAAGAAGGCAAAAATAAGGCTTAATATTAAGAAATCTATAAAGAAAAGTCATACGACTATCTGCTTAGTTGTTGAAAAATCATTTGACAAAAATCTAAATTTGCTCCATAACAAAATGATAAAATTACTAGAGAAACTATGGACTATTTTTTAAAATATCAACATTGAGAAGCTCTTTTTAATCTGTCAATTTCCTGCTCAGTCCCAGTTCAATGCGATAAGAACGTAGAAAAGCCTTAGGTTTTTTGCCCCCAACTACTGGTTTCAACTATATAATGTCGTGTCATCTTTTCCCATCTTTAGATGAAAATCTAGAAAAGGTTCTATTACTTTCTGATAACATCAAGTTATTAAAATTCAGTCCGGTTCATCTTAAAACTCTAATATTCAATTCAAAGACTTCTCCTCTGCTAGACTTGTGGTAGGGATTTAAAATCAAAATTAGTGGGCTCCTAAATAAAAGTTGGCATTAACAATAACAGCTTGGTCAGGTCCTGAGGCCGTCCTGGTCAAGTGGCATGGACTGTCACCCTCGGTAGACAGAGGGCCTGGAAATGGGGGTGGAGGGACCTTTCTCTGCTGTCCAAGCCTCTCTGCCCATGGATTTAGACCTTATTTCTCTAATGGTGGGAGGCCAGAGAGAGGGGCAGAGAAGACAAAAGCCTTCTTGTGGACCTAGCAATATGTTGGTGGTGGAGAGACGCCCTTGGGTCTGTTGGTTCCGTACAATGGCCTTTCTAAGTTGGGCAATCAGCTGGCTACACACTTTGCTTTCATAAATGAGAAACAGGCCCATGAAGATGATCTTGTACAGCAGCATACCGGTAAGTATTAAAGAGCAGACTCGAGCGTGTCCTCCAGCACCTGCCCACTCTGTCTTGCT
Organism: Chinchilla lanigera; assembly: GCF_000276665.1. Lineage (NCBI taxonomy): Eukaryota > Metazoa > Chordata > Mammalia > Rodentia > Chinchillidae > Chinchilla > Chinchilla lanigera. The sequence goes on along the minus strand of NW_004955454.1, from coordinate 15,161,142 downwards.
CCTTCTCATCCACATAGTCATCACTGCCAGGACGGGGGCCAGGCCTTGGAGGGCACTTGCCTTGGGCCTACCATTTGTAAGTGTGCTACCAGAACCAATAAATGATATCAAAGTGTAATATCTTAAAAATGAAAAGCAAAGCAAAATAATCTGTAACAAAAATCTCAATTTTAAATGAAGATGGCATTGGTGTTACTGATTTTTCCTTTGCTCTATCCTCCAGGAGTCTCAGGGCACAGAAGTTAGACGTCCGATACTCACTCAGACTCATGCTGTCCACAACAGAGCTCTCGATCTCCACTCCCCGCTTGTTCTGCTCCCAGCCCTCCATGTTTTAACAAATGGCCTGGCTCACTGGGCTCAAAACCAGAGTCATTCCAGTGCCTCCCTCGTCCTCAGACTCCTGTGAAGCCCCTTAGCAAGGCACACAGGGTCTCCTTCCAAATTGCTCCCAGTCTCCGGTAATCTTTGGGTCCGAGGCAGCTCTCTGTGCTCTGCACCAGTGTCACCTGGCCTAAGTCAGAAAATCGCTTCCTACCTTCTTGTTTCACTGTTACCCTCCTATAAGTACAGCTCTTCCTTGCAGAAATCCTTCAGCAGTGTAGTGAATGGAACAGTATCCCAAACATATCACGTCCAAGTCTTGACACCCTACATCTATGAATATTTGGTAAAAGGTCTTTCAGATGTAATTAAGAATCTCAGGATGAGATCAGACTGGATTCAGGGTGGGTCCTAAACCCAGTGACTGGGTTCTTAGGAAAGAGAGAAAGAGCAAGTCACACAAAAATGAAGCAGAGATTGGAGTGATGAGCTTGCCTGGCAAGGAACAGCGGGAGGGAACAGCCAGCAGAGGTGGGAAGCGGGCACCATCGGGTGACCCCCTTAGAGTCTCTGCAAAGAGCCCACCCTGCTAACGTCTTGGTTTTGGATGTCTGGCCTGTAGAACTACGAGACAACACACACATGTTGTTTCAACTTTACGTTGAACCACGTTGTGGTGTTTATTTGTGTTACTGCAGATGGAACACGGGGCTTTGTGCGCACCAGGCAAACACTCCACCAGCGGGCTAGGGCCCCAGCCTGCGGGGATTTTTTACAATAGCCCCAGGGAACTAACACAACAGCCTCTTGTTACACTTGGAATAAAATTCAAACTCCTAATTCTTCTTTCTATGGTGAGATCACCTGGTTCCTGCTTCTCCGCCTCTACCCCTTCCACTGCCCCTGCTGCCTGTGTTGAAGGTAAATTAGCCTTTTCTGTCCCTGTAAGGTGGCAAGCTCTCATGCTCCCTAGGGCTTTGCATTTGCTCTCTGTTTTGCCTGGGAAGCTCTTCTCCCGGATTACTGCATGGCTGGTCCTTCTCGCTAGTCCATCCTTTGCTCGCTCACATGTAACCTACCAAATAGTCTGTTGTTCTTCCTTTTGGTGCCACAGCTGGAAAGGCCAGATACTCTTTTCCAGCCTCCCTTGCAGCTTGGCCTTGGCCGCATGAGCTAGGAAATGCCTGTGCGGTGTCTGTATGGAGGAACAGGGACAGCACAGGGAATCCCTCCGGAGAGGGCGCTCACCACAGCAGCAGGGGCAGAGGCTTCAGCCCGATGCTTCGTGACCAGAAGGGCCTCTTCATCACTGAGACTCAGCCTTGTGCAGGCTGGAAATCTCTTGTCCAAAGTGCTTGGGACCAGAAGTGAGTCAGGTTTCGCTTCACTTTTTGGAATATTTGCCTCTATATAATTGGTATCTTTGGGAAAGGGATCACGATCTAAGCACAAAATCCATTTATGTTTCACACACGCCTTATCCATAGCCTAAAGGCAAATTTACCCACTGTTTTCCACACACTGTGTTTGCATTTAGTGCTGTAGACGTTTTGGATTTCGCAGCACTGTGGAGCTGAGATTTTTGGATTGGGGATTACACACACAGCCTGCACGATGGCTGGGTGGTGTACTTTGCTCAAGCTGGTTCCCCAGGTTTGCTACATATTCCTTTACTACACTGCAACCTACCTAACGTAACTCAGAAGGAATTTCCGTAGCGCCTCACCAAGAGCATGGGCCCTCTGGAGCCTTGTGGTACCCGCCTCCCCTGCCCAGGCACCCTAGCTCTGCTCGCTCAGCTTGTGTTGCCATCTTTATAGAGTTTATCACTGTCCAGAATTCCTCTTTATTCATTTCTTACCTAATTACCTGCCTCTTTACACTAAAGTTCACACTCCACATGGCAGGAGTATAGTGTCTAACATTCCAGCTTACACTCAGCACCTAGAATACGCCTGGACCTAAACATCTGTGTCATAGAGAGCCTTCATAAGAACAGTAGAAAACAAGCCAATTGCTAAAGTTTAAGAGGATTTCAGATGACCAAGAAGTTTACAGCAGAGAACCCTCCAAATTCTAGTGATGCATTTGGCTTTAGAAAGACTTTAAAGGCAGTTTTCAGCCCACACTTCGGTCACTGGAGTCAACCAAACAGAACCCATTCTGCGCCTCAGGTTGTTGAGGAAGCTCAGCCCCTGCACCATGGAGGGCCGGCAGGCTTTCACAAAAGCAAGAAGGAAGTTTGAACAATGAGAATTTCTTATGCCTGTAATTCTACATCCCCGTAACATGGGCAAATCAGGCAGCTACCGTCTGTTCACATATTGTCCCAGGTTGCATTTCTGAGGGCCCAAGATAACACTGTAACCTGAGGTTGTTGGTGTAAATATGCTTCCTCAACTGTCAAACTAAAAACTGCCTGCAAAACGAAGCCAGAATCCTATTCAGTCTACTCACGGAAGCGGCAGTCGAGGACTTTTGTCAAATCCTAGCATCTGCAATCAAGCCAAAGGTTCCTACACTCGGAGGAGGAAGGCCCACAGTGCCCCGGAGACTACCGGGTAGAGGGACTAGGTGGAGGGCCCAGGGCCACACCGGGGCCCGAGGACGGGGTCGACCGCAGACAGCAGACGGCACAGTGAGTGTGGGGACCCGCAGAGCTTCTCCTACCGGAGGCCAAGGGGTGATGTATTTTGTCAAAAGTCATGTGGACCCTACACAACCTGAAAGCACAACCCCTGGAGAAGCGGCCGACAGGCGCACACCTTCGTGGCTCCCGTGAACGACGCTGGACCTCCAAAGCGTGATGCAGGCCATGCGCTAGAGCCAGAAGCAGCGCCGCAGACCAGGGACTTCCGGACGTCCACAGGCCTGGAAGCAGGAGCAGGGCAGAGAGAAGGAACGCACAGAGGAGCGCGGTGGGCGGGATGTCCAGCCCCAGCCCCACGGAGTTCTTTGTGGAGCTGGCTTTGCCGAGAATTCAGGTAGAGTGATGCGTAGAAAGCCTTCCTAGTGACACAATGTGGTGCTTGCACATGTCACTAGTGTAAAACTTGAAAGAGTTAATTTAAACTCGGAGGTATGATAGACACTGTGAAATGATAGGAAACCACTGAAGAGTAAAGGGCTTCTGGGATGTGGGAAAAGAGAAGGGAAAGAAGGAGAAATTTTGTATGTATGTATATACAGGATAGATAACCTGGTTGTTCTTCTGTCTTCTATTTCTATGCTGAAAGAAACTGTCAATGAGTCTTTGGTTGACCAGTATTGCATGTTTATATCTGTTTTCATGAGAAGCCACTTTGAAGATATCAATATGTAATACAACCACCATTGTTAATTCCCTACCACTTTGTTTGTAACTCTGTATTGTCTGTATTGTGCTTGTGATATGTTGTAAAATGTTGTATGTCTGTTAATGTTTCCCTCCTTTTATCTTCAAAAAAAAAAAAGAAAGAAAGAAAGAAAGCGTTCCTAGTTCATGCTGTTTCCGCACGGTGGGACCCCATGGCGCGCAGAGGCGCTGCTGCCGTGCGGGGTGCTAACACTCAGACCCAGAGTTAGACTGCGGGGTTCCAGGGGTGGCTCTTCCCGGGACGCTGGGCAGGTTTCTAACTTCAGCTTCTTCCTCAGCAGAGAACGGAGAGTGTGGTTCTTTTCTAGTCCGTGTGAGGGTCAAATAGCCTGGCGGAGCACCTGTGTCTGTGCTGCAGCAGCCGCGCCCTCGGCAGGGCCCTAACCTGCAGGACCCTAACCGGCAGGGCCCTAACCATCAGGGCCCTAACCGGCAGGGCCCTAACCTACAGGACCCTAACCTGCAGGGCCCTAACCAGTAGGGACCTAACCAGTAGGGCCCTAACCGGCAGGACCCTAACCTGCAGGACCCTAACCGGCAGGGCCCTAACCATCAGGGCCCTAACCGGCAGGGCACTAACCTGCACCTGCGACCCTCGGGAGCCGCGAGGAGGGGCCCCTCCACCAACGCGACTGGGCGGATGCAAAGGGCAGCCTCAGTGCTCCCCTTCCCTCGGAGCAGGTCTCGCCCTGCAGCCAGGCTGGCCTGAGCTCGCCGCAAGCCTGCGCTGCCAGCCGTCCAGGGCGGGGGTTCCGGTGCGCCCCCTTGCACGGCTCTCCTTGCTTGTTTACTCTCAACTTTCAGGTGGAAGAAGTTTGACATAAAAATTTTTATTTACAGCCCAAACTCTGCAAGTAGAAGTGTCTGTAGAGACTCAGCCACGCTCGTGTGACAGTTTTCCTTATTATTTTGCTTACAAGAGCCCACATGTTGTCAGGAATCGAGTCGTTTTCCGCTGCCCTGAGTTTTCTTCTTGGAACGGGAGGGCGCTGCAGTGCAGCCAAAGGCCAGTAGGTGGCGGTGCGCACAGTCAGGCGAGCAGAGCTCCCGCCCCGCGAGTCCCACAGGCGCGTGGAGACACACCGAAATGACAAGAAAGGAGAGACACCGAAATGACAAGAAAGGAGACACACCGAAATGACAAGAAAAGAGAGACACCGAAATGACAAGAAAGGCTGTGGACGCAGACGTCGACGACGCGTTCTGTAACGGCCACAGGAGTAAGGGTAAAGTGAAGCGGATGTTTAGTTCAGTTGTTTGCACGCTTCTAAGGGTGAAGTGAAGCGGATGTTTAGTTCAGTTGTTTGCACGCTTACAATCTCATTCTGTTATCGATGGAAGTATTACGTGGGTACAGCCTCCCCGGAGAGCGAGGTTATACCAAGTATGCAGCCCCAAGGACACAGCGAGGAGACAGATGGCTCGGGACGAGCTCGAGTGCCACGGCTGGATGGAGAGGGTCTCCACGGGCAGCTAGTGGGTAGAGGCAGTGATGCCAAGTACACTATAAAACACAGGACAGCTGGAAGTGGCGGCGCACACCAGTAATCTCAGCACTCGGGAGGCTGAGGCAGGAGGATTATGGTCGGTTCAAGGTCGGCCTGAACTACACAGCGAGACCCTGTTTTAAAAAACAAACAAACAAAACCCCTCCAAAGGACAGCCCCAGTCTCTAACAAAGAATTACCTAGCTCCAAAATGTCAATTACCCTGACTGTGAGAAGCCCTGATCTACATTCACCTCATGATATTGTTTCATAGAGAAAAAGAAACTGAAATATTTAAAAAAATAGAGGGCTAGCAGGGTGTGGTGGAGTACGCCTGTAATCCCAACAGCCCAGAGGCTGAGGCAGGAGGATCACTGTTGAGTTGAAGGCCAGCCTGAACTATATGGTGAGACCCTGTCTCAAATAAATAAATAAATAAAGGCTTGTTTATCAAATTCTGAAAGAATTCTCTATAGAATTCATGATTATGTAGTTATTAAGAGGTATGTTGCAAAATACTATATTTATTTTGATAAAATAATCAAATTGTACATGGAGTATGAGTCTATCTTTAAAAAGAGATATATACATTACCTGAATGTGTAATGTAAACAGTGTTTGTCTTGGGACGGTGGAATTATGTGGAGTTCATTCATTGTTTGCTTATTATTAATTTCTAGCTTTTCTTCCATGCTATCTCACATCTAATATTAGAACATAATATTTTAAATAGAAATTTGGGGCCACAGAAACTACTAATTTTCAAGATAAAATACAACAAAGGTTTGAAAATAAAACTAATAAACTTTAAAATACTGACCCGCCTCCCCAGCGTCTCCCCTAGCTTCCCCGGCCTCTGCTCCCCGGGCCTGGTAAGGACCTTCCAGTCCACGCTTCTGAGTTCAGTCTTTCAGGTTCTGCACATCAGGGATCTCACACACTACTACTGCTTGGTTCATTTCATTTAACAGTGTCCTCCAATTTCATCTCCATTCAATCAGCATTTCCTTCTTTTCACAGGGTGAATAATATTCCTTTGTGAATACACCACGTTTGTATCCATTCACCGCTGAGCACCGTTGTTTCCATATCTTGGGCATAATGGATACTGCTGCAGTGAGCATGGGAGGCCAGAGGCCTCTGTAAGGTACGAGTTCATTTTCTTAGCATAGACGCCTAAGGCGTCGGGGTCACACGGTGGTTCTACTTTTAATATTTTAATGACTCTCCATACCGTTGTTTGAAAACACGGTGATGTTTTTATTACGGTGGTCTAACATTATGCCACCAAGCCCTTTCCTCAGGTCCAGTCTCAGCGGCCGTCTTCCCATAACTGCTGGGCATAGTTTACCCTTTTCTGTACTGAAATTCCTTCTTCAATTGTCCAAACAGTTAACGTGGTCACTGTTTCCTCAAGCACTTCAGAAGAGAAGACCAATAACGGCTATATGAGGTTTGTTGTTGAAAACAGTGACGTTGTCCTTCACCGTGCGAGTCCCCGGGTGTCCTCTGCACACAGGTAGGAAAGCAGGAGGGCCGGGTGTGGTGGTGCACGCCTGTAATTCAGCACTCGGGGAGGCTGAGGCAGGAGGATCTCTGCGAGTTCGAGGCCAGCCTGGGCTAAAAAGCGAGCTCCAGGCCAGCCTGAACTGCAGAGCGAGACCCTGTCTCAAAAAGACCAAAAAAAAAAAAAAAAAAGAAAAAGAAAAATGCAGGAAAGAAAGGAAGGCCGGTGCGCTCCTTCCCTGAGGAGGCACACTCACCGCCCGAGCGCCAGTCCCCTCGGGTCCATCACACGCAGCGTCTGGGCAGCCGCATATTTCTCGCTGCAGATAACCACGCCAGTAAGTGAAGGCGCTAAGATACGAAGTCTCGTTTGGGTTACAGCTACTAAAATAAAAACACAGGTCTCCAGATCTGCTGAAAATGCTGCTCATAGAGTATTTACAGCCAATGGATTACATTTTAAAAGACTGAAAAGATGACAGAAAATATCCACATTTAACATCTAAATTATTTGCTAAATGGCAGCAAAATCTGCTATGTATCTCTTGCAGGAGATGAAGACGCTTCCCCAGGCTGGGGGCCAGAAGCTGAAATATCACAAACGGACGTTTCAGCCACTGATAGATTGCTGCCCACTAGTTTTACAAGTAACAATATCTGGCTTGTTGCAATTGTTTTTCTTAATATAATCCTTTTAAAAATTTATTTAATCTATCAGTACAATTTAGGTCGACATAAAAATCACTTTCATTACAGGGAGCGTGCACCTGTACACGGCAGATCTGGATTCCTCTTACCCCATTCCCGACCCTCCTTCAAATCCCCTTCCCCTCCCCAGTCACAAAGCTGTTTCCATTTTATCTTTTTTCCTCGGGTTTTTTCTTTTTTCTTCCTTCCTTTCCCTCCTCCCTCCCTAGTTCCCTTTTCCTTTGCAACAGCTTCTTGCTCTATCACAATATCTAATGTACATTTTGTTTCTTATTTACGCTTCCAGTTTCTCACACCAGAGAGATAATGTGATATTTACACGTGTGTCTGATTTATTTCATTTATTATTACGGTTGCAGGTCCATCCATTGAGCTATAAATGTCTCAGTTTTATCCTTTTTATGGCTGAGTAGTACTCCATTACATTAAAAAAAAATCTTTTTTATCCATCCATTGGTTCATGGGCATTTGGGTTGCTTCCAAGATTTAGCTATTACAAACTGTGCTGCTATAAACATGGGTGCACACATATCACTGTAGTATGATGCTTTTAATTCTTTCAGGAAGCTACTAAGAAGGAGAATAGCTAGTCAAAAAAGATTTCAACTTCGATAACACAGGAATTATCACAAAGAATTGGGATCTCATCTTCTTAAAAACTTTTGCACAGCAAAAGAAATCACCAACAAAGTGAAAAGACAACCCATAGAGTGGGGAAAAATTTTTTGACAGCTGTTCCTCAGCTGGCTTAGTAGCTGGAAAATATAACGAAAATATAAAGAAGAAAAATCAGACCCCCCCAAAAAATGTAAAGACCCAATCTAAAAATGGGCATCTGGGATAAATACACACTTTTCAAATAAAGAAATGCAAACAGCAAATAAATACACGAAAAGATGTTCAACAGCGCTGGTCATTCTAGAGAGGAAAATTAGAACAACACCGAGCTTCCCTCAGCCCAGAAAGAACGCTGTCATCAAGAAATCTGCCCATAACAAGTGCTGGCGGAGCTGTGGGGAGAAGGGACCCTGCCCCACTGCAGCGGGGGTGGGGTGCAGACTGCTGCGAGCGCTGTGCTTTCAGTGTGGAGAGGGGTGGGATCCTTTTATCCCAAGACGCGTGCTAATTAAACTCAGAATAGTCGCTCACTTGCTCAGACAAAAGCGAGTGGCTTTGGTTTATATGGAAAACCAAATTAGAAGACTACAAGGCAGCCTGCAAGTCACCAGTGGGCAAGGGGCGGCGCGCCAGGCTGGAGTCTCTCGCCAGCTTCCCTGGCATCTCTGCCAGGCGGTCGGCCCGAACCCAGGTAGCTGCTCTGTGACTCCGCCAGGACGCAAGGGGGCGCTCTGAGCCACACGGCGCTCCCGCCCACTCCGCGAGCGCTCCCGCCTCTGCGCGCGGTGTTCCTTTTCCGGGGCGCGGGGGACCCGGATGCCGGCGCGCTATATAAGCGCGGGCAGGCAGCGCGCCTTCCTTTCTGCGGACGAGGCGGACGAGTTCCGTGCGCTCCGAGCGTCCGCGCCCGCCCCTGACTCACCGCTGTTCGCTCTCGCGGAGGAACAAGTCGGTCAGGAGGCCGCGCCGCAGCCATGGTGAGGACGCGGAGCGGCGCCGGGGCCGCGAGGGGCCGCGGTGGGGCCGGGCGGCCGCGCGCGGGTGCTGACCGTGTGGTGTTGTTCCCGGCCGCGGGCGGCAGGCGTTCAAGGACAGCGGGAAGACGCCCGTGGAGCCCGAGGTGGCGATCCACCGCATCCGCATCACGCTGACCAGCCGCAACGTGAAGTCGCTGGAGAAGGGTGTGCGCGCGGCGGGGGTCCGGGGGCGGGGTCCCGGGGACGGGGGTCCGGGATCGGGGTCCCGGAGTTCGGGGTGTCGGGATCGGGGTCCGGGGTCGGTGATCGGGGGGTCGGGGTCCCGGAGTTCGGGGTCCCGGGGTGTCGGGATCGGGGTCGGTGGTCGGGGTCCCGGGGTCGGGGTTCGGGGTCCGGGGTCGGTGATCGGGGTCCCGGGGTCGGGGTTTGGGGTCCGGGGTCGGTGATCGGGGTCCCGGAGTTCGGGACCGATCAACACCCCTGGATCGGGGTGTTGGGGTCGGTGATCGGGGTCCCGGAGTTCGGGATCCCTGGATCGGGGTGTTGGGGTGGGGGTCCCGGAGGTCTGGGGTGTCGGGATCGGGGTTCGGGGTCCCGGCCCGGTCCGCGCGGCGGTGACGAGACCAGCGCGCTGAGGCCCGTGATGCGCTTACGCTATTCTGAGCCGCGCGGCCGGGCGGGCCGGGGGTCGGGGCGGGCGGGCTGAGCCGCTGTCGTCCCGCAGTGTGCGCCGACCTGATCCGCGGGGCGAAGGAGAAGAACCTGAAGGTGAAGGGCCCGGTGCGCATGCCCACCAAGGTGGGTCCCGGGGCGCGCGGGGGCGGGGGCGGCCGTGCGCGGCCCTCGGGGAGCCCTACACGCGGTGCCGGCCCCTGCGTTGCAGACCCTGAGGATCACGACCCGAAAGACGCCGTGCGGCGAGGGCTCGAAGACGTGGGACCGCTTCCAGATGCGGATCCACAAGCGGCTCATCGACCTGCACAGCCCGTCGGAGATCGTGAAGCAGATCACGTCCATCAGCATCGAGCCGGGAGTGGAGGTCGAGGTCACCATCGCGGACGCCTGAGGCAGCTGCTCTAATAAATTGACATGCTCGCTTGTTAGAACGTGTTGGCTTTCATTTGGCATGTCGGTGAGGGAGAGGAAGCCTGTGGATCTTACGGCCCTGTTGAAGGAAAAGCTAGACCGGTGCGATTGAGAGGTCGCTGCACCAGTTCTTTAGACCGTCGGAGTCGTTTTGAAACTGAACTCACACCCTAAGTAGCGCGTGGAGCCACGCTGATGTAAAAGCCGTTCTGTGCAGTGGTGTGAGGGTTTGTGACCTTAGTCAGTCCCGGGACTCGGGGGAGAAGTAACAGCCAGGTGTTCGGGTGGGCGTGTGCTCTTACGCATCCCTTGGAGCTGCTTTTTACAAAGCGGATCTTTCCTATGAAGCTGTGTTCATGTGTTTGCACGCAGTAATGTGGGCGATTTTCTCTGAGGGGAAATTTTCAGATACAGGTCTATTAAGGTATTTAAGCATTTCTACAAACTTTATAGAAATCTCTGGAAAGTTTTTTTTGCTGTCCATTTTGGAATTAAATTTAATACAGTCGTAGTCCGGAATAGTTCATAGCCGTGGGTGCAGGCTTCTGCACTGTCCAGTGCCCGCCCGCTGCTTTGGTGCTGTCTTAAAGCTACAGAAATCTCTGTACTGACTGCAGCTCAGGACTCTGACCGCTCATCCACCGGGAAGCCGTGTTCTGTTCCAGCCCTTGGTCTAGGGGCCCTCCGACCGCTGACTGTTGTAGCGGATCTCCTCACACTTAGGTCAGCGTCGGGTTCAAATGAAGCGACTGAACTGGGCCAATTTGCTAGGCGCATTGAGAGCCAAGGATTTTTAAGTAAATTAGAAGTACAGTTTTTTTTTTTTTTGAGGTGAGCTATTTGCCATTCTGCGATATAGAAACAGCTTGGGGGGCTCTTAAAAACAGGTTTGTAAGTAAGCTGTACGACTGTGATGTACTTAAACTGTTTACACCATATGGCACAATGTTCACTGTGCTAATGGCACATTCCTGCCCTAGGGAAGTTGGTTTAAATTACTTCATAACTTAATAGAAGCCTGGCTTAACTGTAGAATGAATTCTCAAAGAGCTAGAGATTGAGGCCTTGGTGTCCTCAAGCTCCGTTTTAAACATTGTACACACCAGGGAGCGATAGAGAGCTGTTAATGGTTATCTTAAAAATTTGAGTACCTGTAATTGTGACTTTCTCGAAAGTACGAGAATCCGTTTTAATTATGTAAGTATATTGGAAGATAAAACCTTTTGAAATATACAGTATCCTGACAATAGGGAAAATACCAAAATTCTATGACAACATTACAAGTCACTTAACATACTTAAAAAATCTTAGCTCAGTAAATCCCAAGATAAGAACTTCATGTAATGGTGAACTTAAAGTATTGTACTTTTTAACCAATAGATGGAGTTCGGTTAAAGCTCGAAGTAATACTTAAAGCTCTCATTGCTGAAGTACAAGTCTGGGAACTGCTACTATCTTCAATTTCTTACCTGTTTGGAAACGACCCTGGCCTGACTCGTAAAGAATGAGGGACAGGTTAAACTGGTAATGATGTCAGCGATTTTATGAATGTTTTTGGCCATCTTACGTGGATGGAGAGTTAAAGGGTTACAGCAGACGCCCCTCCAGTCATCTCTGGATTCTAAGGTACTCTTCTGGGTTTTTTTTTTGTTTTTTTTGTTTTTTTTTTTTGGTTTTTCTCGGGTACCGGGAACCGAACTCACGGCCTTGCGCCTGCCAGGCAAGCGCTTTTGCCGCTGAGCTAAATCCCCAGCCCCTTCTGTTTCTTAACATAACGCCTGCAATCCCAGCACTCAGCAAGCTGAGGCAGGAGGATCACCGAGTTCCACACCAGCCTAAACGGCAGAGTGAGACCCTATGTCAAAAAAAAAGTGACCTAGCAATTACCAAGGGAACTGAAACCAAGCGGCTGTTGCCGGGTCAGAGAGTGCTGTGTGTAAGCTGTGGATGTAAGGTGAACAAGGGGATGCACGTGGACAGCTGGCCCTGCAGGCGTAGTTCACGTGCACTCACTTGGATAGGAGCGCTTGGTCGACTTGCATCTTTAAGCCTGGGCTCATGGGCCAAATAAGGATGGTGCTACTACCACTTGTGTGTCTGGATGTTCTCTGTCTAGGAAATACTTTCCAATTAAACCAAGACTGGCTTGCTAAGGGCGAACATTTCATATACCTGGACCTAGATTCCCAGAACATGGTACACTAACTCAACCTATGCTGGGTTGTTACTTAAAAGTACATTGGAATCCCCAGGGTGTATCTTTCCCTTTTTTTGTCCTCTAAGGGGAACTGAACCCAGGGCATTTGCACTGAGTTATATCCACAGCCCTTTATTTTTTATTTTGAGATGTTTTCGCTTAAGTTGCCCATAATGGCGTTGAACTTGCCATCTTGATGGGATCACAGGTGTGTGTCACCACACCCAGCTGGAACATACATAACTGCATCCTCCACGAACAAGTGAGCATGCATGTATAAGGGTATAGAGAACCTGGCAAAGCCAGTTTTCTGTTTTAAAAGTAAGAGGAGCTACATTTATACTTACTTCACCCTAGAAAGCATATTTTAGTTTAATAACAAACTGGGAACCAGTGAACTAAATTCTGGTTTGATGTGTTGCAGTTACATTTCTTCATTAATTTAAAAACCACCCACCCTGGAAGATACTAATACTGTATTTTTCAGAACTTTCAGTGTACATCTTAGAATATATGATAAATCTAGTTATATAAAGTCTTTTGAGTGCTTTTTGGTACAAATGAAGCGATCTTAAATTACAATAATTTGTTAGACTTAAGAATTGAAATTGACATGCTTATGAGCTACAGTGTGGTAATTTTACACATACATGCAATGTAATGATCAATGAATGAAGATAATTAGTGTTTCTGTCTTTCTAAATGTTACATTGGGAACATCTGTTGTGAACTGCAGCTGCTCCAACTCCACTGTAAAGTGATACAAACCCGCTCTCCTGTGTCACGCCTGGGAGTGGTCAGCCGTCCTTCCCGTAATCTCTAGTGACCTCTTTGGCTGTGTTCCTGTGAGACCAACGTTTTTCTTTTCGCAGATGTGCTCTCCCCATGCTCCCCAGGCTGGCTTAAACTGACCTCAAGCAGTTCTGTCTCGACCTCCTGGGCACGAGCTGCCATGCCCCAGCTGAAAACAAACTTAAAAGTTCCACATGTAAGAGGAGAGAACAGTGTCTGTGTGCCTGGCTTACTCAACAGTGTCCTTCAGGGCTCTCCGTGTTACTGTACATGACAGAATGTCGTTCTTTTTTATGGCTGAATAATATTCCATTGTATACAGTGAATTATTTTTGTCATTATATATGTTAGATCTTAATACACATACAGAGAGCTGCTTCATTATTTTCAATGAATATTACATCTTATGAATGTGCTTTTATTTAAGCAGATTCCTAATGGACTTTTAGATATTTGTCATTATTAAAGTCACTTTTAATCCATATCTTTTTTTAAATTTTTTGAGACAAGATCTCACTATAGCCAGGTGTGGTGGGGCACGCCTGTAATCCCAGCACTTGAGAGGCTGAGGCAGGAGGATCGTTGCGAGTTCGAGACCAGCATGGGCTACAAAGTGAGCTCAAGGTCAGCCTGAACTGCATAACGAGACCCTGTCTCAAAAAGACAAAAAAAAAAAAAAAAAAAAAAGATCTCACTATATAGTTCAAACTGGCCTTGAACTCACTATGTAGCGTAGGCTAGCCTTGCGGCAGTCCTCCCTCAGCCTCCCAAGTGCAGGGATTACAGGCATGCACCACCATACCAGGCTTTTCCATATGCTTTTAGTATCATCTTTTCTCACTTGTACGACTATATAAGAAATATTTGTGGAAGTTAAATTTCTAAATTTTGGTTATATTGTGCTATGAATTTTTGGTATGTAGTGGCTCGTGTAAAAAGAAACAGAGGGCTGGGAATGTAGCTCAGCGGCACCTGTCTGGAAAGCACAAGGTCCTGAGTTTGATTCCTGGTACCAAAATAAATAAAAAGAAATAGAAAATGATTGAAGAATATAATTAAGCTTCTACTAAGTATGCGTCTCTAAATTTTTTCTAGAGTGGCTTACTTAGAAAATACGGTAAATGTGTAGTTACATTACAGAACTGCTGGCCTCAGTGACTCTTACTTGCGTTCCTATCAGAGGGGGTCCGATTACATCTGTGTGAGGTATGATACCATATTATTTTACCAGAACTTCGGGTAGTATAAATCTAAAAGATGAGGAACTAAAAAACAGTTAAGCAGGGGCTGGGGATTTAGCTCAGCGGCACAGCGCCTGCCTGGCAAGCGCGAGGTTGCGAGTTTGGTTCCCGGTACTGGAAAAAAAAAAAAAAAAAAGAAGCAGTTAAGCAGTGATAAGCACATTAGTACTACTGACGCAGATGTCTAGAACTTTTCTCATCATTATTCATGATTCAGCTCAGTAGGTTCTATATTTCTAGGAATTTATCCAATTTGTTGTTTAATTGTTCATAGCCATCTTTTATAACCCTTACTTCTGTAGCGTCAGTTACAATACTTCATGTTGTATTTCTGATTTATTTACTCATTCATTTCATTCACTTATTACCATGCTTGGATTGAACCCAGAGCCCAGAGTCTGCACTGAGCTACATTTCCAGCCCTTTTATTTTTAATTTTTTGGAGACTGGATCACAGTAAGTTGCTAAGTTGCCCGGGCTGGACTCAAACTTCTGATCCTTGTACCTTAGTCCTAGAAGGTGGGGTTACGGTCTGAACCACCATGCCTAGCACTGTTCTGTTTCTTTCTTTCTTTCTTTCTTCCTTTCTTTCTTTCTTTCTTTCTTTCTTTCTTTCTTTCTTTCTCTCTTTTTTCTTTCCTTCCTTTCTTTCATTCTTTCTTTTCCTTCTTCCCTCCCTCCCTTCCTTCCTTCCTCTCACTATGTAGCCCAGGCTGGCCTCAAACTCATGGGGATCCTCCTGCCTCAGCCTTCTGAGTATTAGGATTAAAGCTGTGCACCACCACACCCAGAGTATCCAGCACATTTCTGACTTTAGTTGAATCTTTTCTCAGTTAATAACTAAACATTTGTCTCTCTTTTTTCAGAAAACTCCTAGCTTCGTTCATTGTTTCTATTTTCTATTTGTTTTATCTTTGTTCTAATCTTTTTATTTCCCTCCTGCTAATTTTGGATTTACTTTTTTCTCCTTTATTTAGTTTTCTGAGGTATAAAATTAGATTATTTATTTGAGGTCTTTTTTTATATGAACATTTGCAGCTGTAATACTCCCTCATTACTGGTATTGCTGCATTCCATGCTGTTCTCATTTTGACTTGTCTCAGGATATTTTCTTGTTTCTCTTTGAGTCCTTTTTTGTTTTATTTCCACGTAAGTGTGTATTGTTTAGTTTTCCTTTGGCTATTTCTATTTTTATTCCATTGTGGTTGAAAAAGATGCTTCATATGATTTCAGTTTTCTTAAATTAGTTAAATCTTATTTCATGGCTTGACTTGTGGTCTGTCCTGGATAGTTTTCCATGTGCTTGAGAAAGAGTGTGTACTCTGCCATTTCTGGGTACAGCGTTTTGTGTGTATCTTGCAGGCCTAATGGATTTGTAGTATTTCTGAAGCTGCTCCTTCCTGATCTCATCGTCCTGCACATTACTGAAAAGGGATCCGAAGTCTGCTGCAACCTTGTGTGTCTTTCTCTTTTCAGTTCTGTCAGCGTGTGCTTCGTATATTTGGTGGCCCTGATGTTTGGTGCTTGGATGTTTATAACTGTATCTGCTTGGTAGACTGACATTTTATGTTTTAAGTCCTTTTGTCTCCTGTGACAGCGTTTTCAAATATTTTTTTCTGACACTCGTGTGGCCAGCGTGTTTCCCACTTGCGTGGAGTGTCTTTTTCATGTTCAGCCTGTGTGCACCCTTACATCTTAAGGGAGTCTCTGCAGATGGAATATAGTTCCGTCTTTGCAAATCCATTCATCCAATCTGTGTCTTCTGATTGGGGAGTTTAATATATTTACATTAGTCTGTGAGTAGCTCATTGTTTTCTGTATCTCTGGAGCCTTTTTGTGACTTTCTTAAGGTGCCTCCTTTGCATTTCATGATCTTTGTGTGTCGTGCTTTGGCTCCCCTCGTTCCCTTTTGTGTATGTTCTATAAGTATTTTCTTATAGAAACCCAGTCTCAAAAAGACAAATAAAAAGCAAACTTAATGGGAAGGACATTTTTCTATGCCCTTTATAATTTTTTTCAAGACTTTAAAATGACAGTTATAAATATAAAGGAAAATGAAGAATAATAAAGCAAAACTAATATTGAGTGCAGTTAACATTAACGTTGAAAATTATTCTATTTCTTTGTTACCTCATCAGTTTGACCAGTGCTGCTTTGTATATGTAAGCATTTTGTTCTGTCTTGACAACGTGTTACCCTTGTAACTGAATCAGCTTCCAACATGTTGTCCTTTTTGCCTTTAAGCTGGTGAAATATTTCCAGATAACAGGAAGTTGTTGAGGGCGCCCCCTCTGGGACACCTTCATTCTTCCTGTTAACCAGTGCAGTCGTACTCAGCATCCGTGGGGATTGTTTCTAGGGCCCTGGAGATGCTTCCGTGTACAAATGCTCAAGTCTCTTCTATGAAAAGACGTTCACATATAAGCTGCATCTCATATTTTAAATGATCTGTTTCTCCGTTACTTGTAATACATCATAAAATGCTGTGAGTATCTGCATTGCCTAGGGAATGGCAGTCTTCAGAGGGTTGGTACGTACGCATTTATTCCGGACATTTTCAGTCTGCGGTTGAGGTACACCCGTGCGTGGGATCGGGGACACGCAGAGCTAACTGCTTCGCTCACTGCAGCCAACCAGGTTGCTTCTGCTGGGCACCCGTCTGAACCTCCAAGTGTTGCCAGTGTCAGCAGTGATGAAGTGTTTTGTCTGTTTATGTTTGTGTCAGTTGTTTCTTCGATGCATTTTCGTCTTTACTGGCTGATCTCCTGTCCTGTTTTTGTGAGATGTCGCGAACATTTATGGCTGGGGAGTGAGGCGGCAGCACAGCTACACACTTGCTGTCGTGGCTGTCTCCGAGCCCTGGATAACTGCAGTGACCAGTTGCTGGGCTTCGAAAGAAGTAACGTGAAGGAGAGTTGTGTGTGTGCTGTTTACTTAGTTACTTGTGGGTGGAATTGTGCAGTTTGTGCTTCGTGCAGTGACAGTCATGGCGATGGGTGCTTGAACTGTGTGGGTGGACTGGTGTAATTTACCTACACTGTTGTAAATGACATTCATGCTTAACAGAAGCTTGGAAAGGGAGGACTGGCTGCTTCAGGATTATCTCTGGTTTTTCAGGGGCAGTTTCTCTCTGTCTCTGTCCCTCTCTGTCTCCCCACCCCACGCCCAGAATTACTGTTTCCCATGTATATCCAGGAATTTTTATTTTTTATTCATAATTTAGAACTAAGTATTTTTACGAGTACTGATCCCGATGTTTCTCTGTTGTTACACAGACGTTCCTGGTTCTCTTACGTGCCCTTGTTCTGCATGAGGAGGGTTTGGGTTATCTTCCGTTAGGCTGCATCTGTAGGGAGACTCAAGTTCTGCTGGGGACGCCTTCAGCAACTAAAATCAAGAGCAGCGGTCCTCATCCTTAGCCCGGAGCTCTTCCTAGGAGTCATCCATGTATCTGTGGGTCCCGGCTCCTTTACCCTTGTGAAGCAGGGTGGACGACACAGGTGTTTCCTTAACACACTTCCAATGTTTAAATCCCTGTGTTTAGCCTCCTCCTAGCTCCGCCCTCCTGCACCAGACTTCTGACCCAGAGATGCTGGTACCGAGGAAGAGCAGTTCCCACCCCCGCACCCTATCAGAGCAGTTCTGGGGCTAGGGTCCGCTTCAGTCTGTCTGTTCTTCATCTTGCCAGCCCTCCATCCACTTTCTGAATTCCAGGAAATAGCGGAACATACAAGTCTATTTCCATTCTTTTTGTTACTGATTTATTCTTTAGTTTGTCTTTGTAGTGGTTTCAGTAAAACTGGAGGCAGAGATATAACAAGTATCTGTACTCACTCTGCAGTTCTGAGCTGAAATTTAATTGGTTCTTAGAGTTCCTCCAACATGTACTCCATGTAGATGTTTGGGACATAGATGAAAAGGGAGCGCTTCAGGGCGGGGCTCCTGAGCCAGGCCGGCAGATCGTCTCTCCCAAATTCGACTGCTCTTTCCCCGGAGACTTCGGATGTTACTGACACTCTTGTGTATTTCAGTTTCCATTCTGTAATGTACGAAAAATGCCTCATACAATTGTCTGAAAAGTAAATGAATTAAAGTGTACTTAGGACAGCATTTGGTACAGAATAAGAATATATATATATATACATATATGGAAATGGGACCTTTTGAATTTCTTGTCTCCTATTTGGTGTGTTGTTCCCTAAACACAAAGTTAAAGAAATTATTTTTTTCTGCTTAGAAATCAAGTAGGTTCACGGATGACTGTTTTTGTACCTAAGTAGGTAGTTAATAAGAATAAGTTTGTCAATAGGTTTGAATCCCTGAGAAGACACTTAGGCATCTTAGTAGCAACCGAAATACTTTACCATCCATCCAACTCCCAGAGGCAAGAGAGCCTGGAAAAGGAAACACCCAATGAGACAAGTTCTGTTTGTTTCCTTTTGTTTTTATCAGTTACCGCATCCTCACAATATTCTAGCCAAAACATGAGGGAAGTAAGAACTCTATTCAAATCTCAACAAAAAGACCTTAATAAAATATTCCATGAAAGATACACTTCTAAGAAATCTAAGAACTGTGGATTTTATTTTTCTAGTAACTATGTGAGATATTTTAAAATCATACAGCGTTCACTCTTTGTTCCTTTAAGATTTACCACATGCTACTCAAGTATTTTCACTTCCAAAAGAATCAGCAGTCGGAGGCTGAATTTTTCAAAGATAAATACCAGGGACTCTGCTCTAGAGAAAGTAGGAACAGGCCCCAGGAGCGGAGGGTGGAGGAGGCAGAAGCCAGGTCTGCGCAGACCCTTCAGCCCACTGCTGGCGCCGCGTCAGGAGCAGCGCACAGTGTGTCGTCACCTTCCTCCTGGGCCGGGGTACCTGAGCCGAGCAGCTGACGGCAGACGGGGCTGGAGTCGGGTCTGGGCGTGAACCCGCTCCTCGGTGACTGCAGTGCCCGGGATCTAAGGGCCCGCCTCTGACCGCCCGAGCTCCTGGGGGACACTGCTGACCCAACTCATAATCACACATTCCTTGACGAGTTCTTTTTTAAAGATTCTGAAATTCTGAAAATTTCAAACTTACATAAAAGTTGCAAGAACAGTGCAAAAAACCACATTTTCAACCTTTTAGGTGTAAATTGCCAAGACTTCCACGTTGCACCCCACTGAGATCCCGACTGTTTTTCAGAGCTGACCCTTGCACACAGCACCCTCTCCCGAGCCGCACCCTGCGATGGGCGGGCCCCCCTCGTCCCACCACCGTCAGGCGCCTGCGCTGCCCCCGGCAGCCTCACACGTCCGGCTCCAAGTCTCAGGCTGACCCTGCGGCAGGGCCAACAGACTGATCCGCTGCGGGAAAGAAGGGAAGGAAGAAGAGGAGAGAAGGAAAGGAAAAGCTTTATCTAGATCGAGGAAACATTTCAGGATTTGTCTAGTTAGGAATTGTTAGCAAGTAGGACTTCCGGCCAAGTGGTGACTCGATGTCGCTTTACAAAGAATCACAAACCGTAAAATGCATTTCAGTGGATATCGTAAATACCGGAGGAATATTTTGGGGTATTAACATGAGCCACCATCCTCATCCTGAGAGCTGAATCCAAGCCTCAACTATATGAGCACACCACCACTGAACTGTATCTCCAGCTCTCTTTATTTTATTTTGTTTCATCTTTTGTTTTTGAGACACGGTTTTGCCCTGTAGCTCAGGCTGGCCTTGAACTTGCAGCAATCTTCCTGCCTCAGCCTCTTAAGGGTTGGGATGACAGGATGGTGCCACCATGCTTGGATTTTATTTCATTTTAAAATCTTGAGACAAGGTCTCACTAAATTGCCCAGGCTAGCCCGGAACTTGAAATCCTCCTGCCTCAGCCTCCCAAGTAGCTGGGATGAAAGGCATGTGCCACATGCTTGGCTTGACTGTGATTATCAAAAACATATGGAGAACTCAGTGTTTTAAACATTTTGTGTATGTACATAAAAATGATTTTCAACCTACCTTGCTGACACTGGAAAGTGAAATCAGGAAATTGTTGCATAAAGCATTTAAAATAGAGATTATGAAATTTGGAATTACATTCTACAGTGGCAAAACAGGTCTTCTCATGATTGTTGTAACAACTAATTCGTTCCTCTATGTAGGCTGTTGCAGTAGCCACCTTTCTGTCTATTTTCGCTCTTGCCCTCACTCCCAGGCTCATTCTCTATCTTTTGCATGGAAGCTAAAATGACCTTTTTAAATACTTAAATCAGATTGTATCTTTTTTTATTTAAGTAGAGATTCTACTTTTTGCTTGGGCTATCAAGAACCAGAAAGGGTCCCTGGTACTCTCTCACCAAGGAAACCTGAATGAGCTGCAAGTTCACAGTTCTTCTTGAATTCATCAAGGAGCTGAGGTCTTTAATTAACCAATTAGCCTGAAATCTAGGGAGAAGCAGGCTGCAAGCTTATACTCACCCAGCTGCTAAGAATAATCTAACACTTCCCATCGTTTCTGATTGCCAGGTGTTCACTGCATGTTAGAACATCTGCCATGTATTGGTATAGTAATTTGTGTAGGTCAAGTTCTAAGCAAGTTTGATCTCACAGGTTTAATGCGCAGTATCTGAATATTCAGTAGTTAAGTGCAGAAACATCTCAATGAAGGACTATTGCATTCTGAAAAATAACTTCAGTAATTAAAGTTTGATCACACTCTTCTCTGCTTTACTAAGTAGCATATACTTACTGTTAGGCTTTTATGGATTAGGGGGTCATGCTTAAGCTCACTTGCTATACTCGGTGAGAAAGCCTTGTATTCACTGAATAGCTAGAGACGCTGTTCTAGCTCTTCTCTTCCTTCTGGAAAGCCTGAAAGCCGTTTTCCCAAGAGGCACGGTGCCTAGTGGGAAAGACACTTTTCAGAAACAGCAGTGACAGAGGCTGGCTACCGTAGCTCTGGATGGAGGAGACCCGTAGATGCGGCACGGACAGGAGCCCACACAGGTCCCTTTCAGATCATATACACGTACTTGGCCACCTGCCCCCCACAAGGATCTCTTACCTATGATTTCACTTCTGTGGTCTGAGTAACCTGTAGTCCAAGATATTCAATAGAAAATTTCGGGAGTAAACAACTCATAACTTTTAAATTGTGTGCCCTTCTGAAGAGCATGATAAAATTTCCTGCTGTCTCACTCCATCCCACTCAGAACGTGAATCATCCCTTTACCCCTTCATGGGTACAGTGAATCCATGCTGTATATGCTACCCACCTGTTAGTCGCTTTGTAGCTCTCCCAGTTACCAGATTCACCGTTGCTGTATTGCAGTGCTTGTGTTCAAATGACTCACGTTTTACCTAAGAATAGCCCCAAAGCCCAAGAGTAATGATACTGAAAACTTTTTAATATAGTATAAGTGCCCTATTGTAAATTTTTAAAATTTCTTACTGTGCCTAATTTATAAATTAAATTTTATTGTGGCTTTATATAGGAAAAATTATATATAATTTATATATATAACATAAAAACTGTGTGTCATATTTATAACTATACACTAGATAGTATATTTGGGTTTGGTTTGTTTTTTTCTTGTTTTTGTTGTCCCTTCCCCCCCCCCCCCCCGTACCAGGAATCAAACTCATGACCTTGCACTTGCCAAGCAGGCGCTGTGCCACTGAGCTAAATCCCCAGCCCCTATATTTGGGTTTGGTACTACACACACTTTAAAGCATCTCCTGGGGGTTCTTGGAATGTATCCCCCAGAGATAAGGGAGGATTGCTGTGTAGTTGGGGGGCTATATACCCTAATAAACTCAGGAGAGTGTGCGTGATCATCCAAATATGTGTTAATAGTTTCATAAGAACAGTGCTCACATTGTGATTCTGTATAGCCATATCTACATCTGTGTCCATTTCTTTTGTTTTGATACTGGGAATCGAACTCAGGACCTTATGCCTGCCAGGCAGGCGTTTGTACCTCTGAGCTGTATCCCCGGCCCCTCTGTGTCCATTTCTGACAACCTGTCCATCTACAGACATCCTTTCAGCAGGAGCTGTCCAGGTTGCCTGACTGGACACTGAAGGACATGGGTTCAGGGTCCTATTCTTTCCTCATATTTACTCTTGAAGTAACTTTTCCTTGTGAGGACTCAGATTCTGCTGTATAAATGGTCTTAGAATTACCTTTCAAATTTGAAATTCTAGAATTCTATGGCCATATTGAAAAGTCATTCTTCTATGATTCAGTGGCTTTGATACTAATTTTCTCTTATGGATATAAAGCACTACTAGTAGTGATGTTGTGCTCTGTAATTATAAGAGATCTTCCTCTTGTTTTAATTCTGACTAGCAATCTGAATATTAACAGGCTTGGAGAAGCATATGAACTTTTTATGTTTCTTATAGCAAAAATCTAGTAAGAGTCAATAAAATAATTTTTTTTCTTGGTTAGAAAGTTCTAGTAAATAATAGATGCTAATATATTTTTCATTTTAAAATAAATATGTACAGTATTTTCAATCCAAGAGATACACAAAACTACAAAAATAATAAAGATCAGTGTGAAGAAAAAAATGAATTATTTTAAACAAATATCCTGGCCTCTGTTATCTTTTATGTATGAATCTAGGTATTAGTAAGGCTGTTCATACACCCTGGTTTGCCTGGGACAATTCTACTTTATGTCTTTATTCCACATAATAAATGAAATCTCTTTTATTCTAAAAAATTCCACAGTTTTGGAGGCCAATTCAAAGATTACCCTACTCTTCGCAGATTCTTTTTTTCCTTACTTTATTCCTGAACCGGCCGTGTAAGATATTTTTCCTCAAATATTTCACCCTTTCAGATGGGTCTTATGCAAATCAATGGAAGTCAGAAAAGTAAGCTGTCATTGTTTTTTGCTGTTTCATTTCCTAATGTAATTAAGAGTCAAATTTGTAGTGATAATGCAACTTGCTTATTTTAAAGTAGTTTTCTGCTCTCCCATGGAGGAATTTAGAAATCTGCTTTCCTTCCCTCACAAGAAAAACCTGAATAAACTGAAAAATCAAAGATTTTTCTTGAACTCACCAGAGGCCTGAGTCCCAGGGCAGACCACCACTCTTCTGTCTGCAGGGTTAGTGCAACAGAAAGATGCCTGAAGGAGCAGGCTGCATCAGTTGACAGGAATGTTTGAAGGGGAACTTTGGTAGTTTTTCCGGGGTCTGTGAAAAGCTGCCGGGGCTGCTCTCCAGAGGGAGCCCCGCACTCCCAGCCTTTTCCTTGAGGAACACCACCAGATTCTCACAAGGAAGATACCAGAAAGCACACCACTTCTCAAGGCCGTACCCAGAAAACAAGACTGAGAACAACCAGAAGACTGAGGCCTAATTTAAAAATCAGAGAACCCCTTCTCCACCACAGCCTAGCACTACACTAACAGTAATAATCCATCAGAGTTTAGGGAGCTGCAAAATATCATAGCAGATCAAAGGAAGCTTCAGAACTGGGGCTTGATACACCAGCAGAGTTGACGTCTCCACTCTCTCTCCATAGCTGTTACACTCCGAAGCCAGCAAGAGCTCAGCTCCTGGCCAGAGCAATGTAAACCCTCATATAAATGCTTACTTACTCAAGTCCTTATTACTTGATAAAAAAAAATTTGCAAGTTATGCCAGAAAGCAAGCAAATACAGACATAAAGACCCAGCAGTCATCCAATGTAATACAGATGTTGGAGTTATCAGACAGCAAATTTAAAATAACTATAGTTGATATGTTAAACTCTCTCATGAAAATAAGTAGATAACATGCAGAAAGTAGTTCTAAAAAAAATCAAACAGAATTGCCAGAAGTCAAACCACAGTGACTTAAGTGAACACTGTCTTTGATGAGCTCATCAGTGCACTAGACACAACTGAGGAAAGAATTAGTGAGCCGGAAGATGTTTTGATAGACATTTCTCACACTGAAGTACAAAGAGGAAAAAAGGATGAAAAAAAGAAAGAAATCCAGAGCATCCAATAACTATGGGACAATCACAAAGGTGTAACATGGATGTGGCAGAAAACATATTTGAAATAATAATGTTTGAAAATTTTCTAAAATTAATGATAGACACCAAACCACAAATCCACAAATCTCAGAGAGCAACAAGTAGATTAAATACTAGAAAATATATAGCTAAGCATATCATAAACTGCAGAAACTCACATACAAAGTAAAAACCGAAAGAACCTGGGGGAAAGAAGGTGGAGTGGGGAACCCCTTACAAGCATTAGAATCACAAGTGATGTCTTCTCAGAAAATGTCTTACTTTGCAGGCAAGTGAAGAGTGGAGTGAAATCTTTAAAATGTTGCAAAACAAACAAAAAAACTATCAACCTATATATCAACTGGCTATAGAACTCTATAGCCAGTGAAATGTTTTTCAAAACTAAGGTAGAAAACAGGTGTAGTGCTAACCTGTAATCCCAGCATTAGAACCCTGAGACGGGAGAGTCATGAGTTTAAAGTCACCCTGGGCTATATAATGAGAATTTGTCTAAAAAAAAAGAAAACAGAGGAAAAAGCAGACAGAAACAAAGACTGTTAGACAAAATCTAAGAAAAGACATTCAAGTGTCGGGAACGAAGGAAGAGATTAGGAGTAGAAAAGTAGATTAAAAACTTAGATCTACATAAAGCAAGAAGGAATATCAGAAAAGGAAAAAACTGAAGGACTCTTTTCTTAATTTTAACTGATCTAAAAAATGTTCAGTAAAAAAATAGTAACCATGAGGTGGGTGCTTCTTCGCATGTGGATGTGCAAAATAAATGCCAGCAACATGCGGAGGAGCAGAGGAGAGAAAGTGGACATAACCTGCTATGAGAAGTCTGTCCTCCGATGCCTCACACGCTCCTGCTCATGGAAATAAGAATGTGCTCCCGGCCACAGGGCCCCTCTCTCCCTCTGCCTGCTGACTGACCAGGGTGCCTGCCAGGGTGGCCTCCAGGGGCAGGTACAGCCCCTCTTCTTAGGAACTGTGAATAATACGCTATTCTGTCAACAGCAGCCATCTCCTAAACATGTTGGCTTTATTGTGCCTACTCTTTTCCATTAATACACTGGTGGGGTTTTTGTGTGTGTGTGTGTGTGTGTTTTGTACCAGAAATCAAACTCAGGACGTGTGCTTGCCAGGCAGGCGCTTATGCCACTGAGCTATATCCCTGGCCCAATACACTGTTTTAAAAACATTCAGATACATAAAAAGTAAAAGGACGAAGAAAGATACACTCTGCTAAAGCTGATCAAAACATCTGGGTCACTATATTAATTTTAGGCAAATTAGAATTACTTTAAGGTAGAATGAAGTCTTATAAGCCATTGCAGAAGCGTTATGAGATGGCAAGACTTCTGCAATCATTTGCAGTTAAGAAGAGAATCCTTTGTAATTTCGTGTTCCCCACTCCCGGCCTCGGGGTTTCCCGGAAGGAGGGCTTCCGGCGCACAGGGAGCTGGGGGTGGGGAGTGCCAGCCTTCTGGCTGGCTAGCTTCCTGCCTGCTGGCTCCCGGAGGGTGGGCCATGCGGCGGCGAGC
>NW_004955454.1:15128095-15133796 GCF_000276665.1 Chinchilla lanigera | reverse complement strand
TAACCATTGATAATTTCCTACCATTTTGTCTGTAATTTGCTACGTCCCCCTTGTTATTATGTTATCCTTCTTTTATTCTTTAAAAAAAAAAAAAATTTCGTGTTCCTGTCTACCCGCATAAAATATTAGACTGAGAAAATTTCACTAGTGTTTCGTTACTTGTTTCCCGCCTGTCAGCATCAGTGAAAAAATGTGATTATGTTTTGCATTTGGACCTGGTGCATTAAAAGCAGTAAAGGTGAAGGTGAAGAAATGACCTGTGTGTTCCAGGCAGTAAACAGGATGACAGCAGAGGAGTCCCACGTGAGCGATCTGCTGCGCTGCCTGGGGAAAGTTTACCTTTGCACTGAGCTAGCTGGGGAAGACAATTCCCTTTTCATCGCTTGCGTTAACAGCGGTTCAAATGCGGAGACGGAACAGCGTCAGTGTTCTTTTTCTCTTGTGATGTATGACTTGTGCTCAGGTGCTGTTCGACAGGAGTAAGGGATCTGTGCCAGGCAAGAAGGGGCCAAATAAGAAATATTTCCTTTCTGTGGAAGCAAAATATTAGAGAGAAATTTTATATTTTAGAGCTCTGAATCTCATGAATTTGTCCACAAAAGAGAGTTTGGTAAGGAGGCTTACCATTTTACATAGCAGAAAACAGTAAAGAAGATTATTCTAAGCACAAGAACACTCACCTTTGCAATTAATTACAGTTCCCATGAAACAAACAGTGTCAGCGGACGTTCGGACTCCCTACCCCTTTCCGGCTCACCCACGAACGCTCTTCACTGTCCCAGGGGTCTCCCTTTGTGACTTACGATGGCTCTCTCTTACACACCCTTTGTTCCTGTAATGATCCTGGAAAAGGCTTCATCTTCTTTAGTTGGATCTACAAATTCTATTATTCGTCATTTAACCCCATAGAATTGATTTGACCAAAAGGTGCCAGAGAACCAGCGTACACTGGATGTAAGTTGGTTACCTTTGTTGGTAAACGGGTAGCTTTCTCATCCTTTCTTTACTCTGCCACCTTTATTTTTTGAAAGTCCCTTTTATTTTCATTTCCATAGCAACTCTTCGCTCCTCAAACAAACAACAACAATGGGAAGTTCAGGATTTGTTTTTCTGTACTTGATGAGAATACGCAAGGAATAAGTTAGCAGTTTCTGACGTAGAGGGCCCACTGTGGCTTTCTGTCCCCTCCCTCTATGGGGAGATAAAAACAAAACCAAAGCCGACCTCCTTAGTTTTTTGCTCTGTACTGACCCCCCTTGGGAGAAGGGGCATCCGTGAGAGTGAGAACAACCTCACTTTGTCCGGAGGTCCTTCTCTCTCGGCCCTCGCGTGATGCCTCAAGGACCCTCCTGGGCTGTCCCATCTCTGCCCAGGGCACTTCTCTGCTTTCAGAGGAGCGGGTGGGAGCCCTGAGCATGGAGCTTCATCTTGGCAGGCCTGGCCACAGGCCTGTGTGTCCCAGTGCTGTCCCTCAGCTGACAATGTCACTCCTTCTCAGTTTCCCCGGCCCCCTCCAGAACTTCGTCCTGAGGAAGACTTGCACCTCACTTGTCATCCAGGGTAACTCTTCTCTTAGAAAGTGCTTTACTTGAAGAGAACTGAAGTTAGCACGAAATCTTGGGAAAATGGGCAAACCCAGCTCATGTGCTGGGACTTCTCCCTGCCTCTCCTCTCTCACACACACAGGCACTGGGGTCCTGAGTGCGGCTTGTGGAGCCCTTTCTGCCCCTGGAAACACTCGTGTCCGGGTGGGTTTCCCACACCCGCACTGGGCGTTTCTCTCCCTCCTCATTCCTGGCTGGGAAGATCTTTGAAAAGCCAGTGTGAAGAACCATTCGAGTTCAGTTGCCCTATAATTGTCCCAGGAGGTCTTGTCTTACTCCCTTCTGACTAATATACAAGGCCTCTCTACCCGCTCTGTTCTAGGTGCACAGTCAGGGCTCATTCTTAACCTGGAAGGAGGTCGTATGTCAGCAGGGCTGCGACCAGCAGGGAGCTGGGAGGGGACAGATAAGCCCAGGAGGAGACAGGTGAGCCCAGGAGGTAACTAACTACTAAAAGCTGTGTGTCTCTGTGTCATATTATTTCATTTCTGGAAGATCTTAAAACTGACAAAACTCCAGTGACAGAAGGTGGATGAATTGCTGCTTGGAGCAGAGGTGGGGACACAAGAGAACCTTTGGAGAAGATGAAAATATCTCGACTGCTCCTGATCACACAGTGGCTGGCGCATCACAATTCACTGGACATTTAAAATCATAGCTCAGTAAGTAACTGTCCAGAAACCAGTGTAAAACATCATCCCTTAGCACAAGCGGGAAGGCAGGGCAGGAAACTGAGCTGGCGACATCTATAGGGGAGGACCAAAAAATATCTTGAAGGCGTAAATGCTAAAAATTTACTACAGTAAAGGACACACCGCCACTACTTCCCCTCAAAATGCTTGTCCTCTCTTCAGACACACATCCCACTGTTCTTACCAATTCCTTTTTAGGGTCTTTACAATGATAATCAGGAATAGAGTGTGACAGCTGCCCACCATCCAATGCAAAAGCAGGCTGTGCGTCCCCATCCGCCTCACTGACTGAATCTGGCACCAGGTGACTCTGGTTCCTTTTCCAAGTCAAAATAACCAGGAAAGAATCATTCTGAACCAACTCAGGACACCCAGGCAGCTATGACAGCGCAACTAAAGATACTTGTGTTATCTACTGCGTCTCCTAGGGTCCGAATTCCTTCCTTGGGGACCCACCGATGTCCTGCATATTCACAAAGAGAACAAGCTCCTTGGTGTGGAGCAGAACTGCTCTACTTATTTCTTCTCTTTCTAATTTTCTCTTTCCTCTTTCTTGTTTTCCTTGAGGCTCCAGTGCTCAGGAACGGTTCCGCTAAACCGCAGTTCTTTACAGTGTGGGGAGGAGAAGGGCGGGGCGTGTGCTGGAAGCCACAGCTCAGGAGACCACGAGGGACACTGACAACAAAACATCATACTGAGAAAATCTGTGAATTTGTCTCACACCCAGAACCCCAGATCCTGTCTCCCCAAGTCCCGAACAGCGTGTTATGGCATTCCCTCCCGTTTGTTGTCCACAGATCCTACCCTGCTATTCCCCGGCACTTTGGAGGGAGTGTGCATTAGACCAGACCTCAGCACGCGGGTTGCACGTCCCACCCACCCTGCCTCTTCAGGAAGTCTGCAGTCGTCTCTCCTGGCCAGGCCTCCTGACAGCACAGTGCTTTGGTTTGTTTGATACGAGGTTTTTCTACGTAGGCAGAGCTGGCTTGAACCTGTGATCCTTCTGTATCAGCCTCCTGACAATGTACCTTTCTATGTTTTCAGTAATCTCAATGATTCCGGATTGATATAAAATGTATTAAAGTCAAGTCACTGCATAATTTAACTTCAGTTGTGAAGAGGTTCTGAGGGGGACTGTTTTCCTTGAAAATTTGATAAAGTAGCTCTGTGGTCGTTAATCTGCTTGGGCATTCAGTGTGTGTTCACACCCGCAGTGAGGTGCTCTCCAGACCTCACTCAATTACAGGTCTCCGTGACTTTGACTTACCTACCCCTGGCACTGAAAGTCGTTTTAAGTTTACTCGGTTCGTAAGGGATATCTTTATAAACTCTGTTACGTATAAAATTTTGCAAAATCGGTGAATTAATTCCTAAAGTTACAGAACAAATTACAGCAGGATGGAGAGTTGTGTTAAAACTTAAATATGACTTCACTCAATTAATGAAAAAGTGCTTTTCTTATCTATAATTTTTGTTCATTTGTAAACCAATTTGCAAATGTTGGAAGGCTACTGTTGTGAGTGTGCTCATGAGTGTCACTATGAAAAGGCGTTGCTCAAGGAAGGTTCCACTGAACCACGGCTCTCTGCGGTGGGAGAGGAGAAGGGCGGTGCGTGTGCTGGAAGCCACGGCTCAGGAGACCAGAGGGAAGGCAGAGTCTCGTGCAGCTGCCCCCCCCTCCCCCCCGCCAGCTCACGATGTGGGCGCCGTGCCCCGGGCTGCTGTGTCAGAACTTTGAGACTTCCCATTTCATAACGCTGGCTTTTCTGTGATAAGTTACCTTGGAAGATCACTGAGGAGAATTCTATTTTGTAGGACGAAAAGTGCCCAGAATGGACCCCGGGGTGGCAGCACGGACAGGAATGCACCCTTGGAGTCCTCGGGGCCTTCAGCAGGAGGAGGAGATCCCAGGAAGCTGCCCGGGCCGGAGTGCAGGTGCGGGGTGGAACGCGTCGGGGCCGTGGCCTGACAGCTGCTGCCTGCCTTGTGGAAGAGGAGGGCAGGGACAAGTACTCTGCTTGGCCGGAGCCCCACCTAACACCTGGCAAAATAGGCCTAGAGGTTGCTGTGTTAGTTAGGGTTCTACCGAGAAACAAAACCCATAGGATCACACACACACACACACACACACACATACACACACACACACATTCTGAGAATCGACTCACACAATTATGGAGGCCAAGAAATCTCAGCACCGTGCTGGCCCAGTCTGCTGGGAGCGGGTGAGGGGCAGGCTGGGATAAGCCCTGGGGTCTGAAGGCCCAAGAACTGGGAGCTCCGATGTCTGAGGGGAGGAGAGGACAGATGTCCGGCTCTTCCTCCGCCTCTTCCTGCTGCTGAGGCCCGCAGTGGACTGGCTGCTATCCACCCACACTGGTGAGGGTGCACCCCCTTTTCTCATTGTACTGATTTGACTGCTAATCTCTTCCAGAGACACCTTCATCCACACGACCAGGAATAACCCTTTAACAAGTTTCTGGTTATCCTTTATCCAAATCAAGCTGACTTCTAAAACGAAGCATCAGAAGTCCAAACGTTGTCTAATTGGTGCCCATTTACAGCTCCTGAAACCAGACTTAGTGTCTTGGTTACTTTTCTCGTTGCTGAGACAAAATACACAGCACCCAAGGCTGAGGGAGGAAAGGTTTAGTTAGCTCACAGCTTGTGGAGGTTTCAGTCCTAACCAAAGGGCTCCAAGCGGGATGTTGTGGCGGAGGGGCTGCACAGGGAGACGCAGCTCAGGGTGGGCGGAAGGCAGCAAAGCGGTGAAGTAGTGAAGGAGCAGCACGTGACAGCGGCGACCCTCTTTCTGTCCCTTTTATCTTATCCAGGCCACACACCCCTAGGGTGCAGCGCTCACACCCAGGGTGGGGCAGCCTTTGTCCTAGCCACACTGTGAACCACTCCCAGCACATCCTCGATCCCAGATCACACAGCCTTTATCCAGCCACCTCTGAAAAGCCCCTCCTATGAACACGTGAGACTTTGGGGCGACATCTGGACACACGCTGTAACGGTTAATGACCACAGGAAGGCAGTAATACGGTCAGACTTTTGCCTAGTCTAATCCAACTTTCTTGCCTACAATCAGTGCACATAAACTCCTTCTAAAACAAAAAGACAAGGTAAAGTCCTAGAACGATGGTGAGTCTTCTCCTGATACTATAACTTAGACACTATAATGCAAAATTAACAGTACTTCAGTGCTGATACAAAGTCAGCACCCCATGTGTTACATGATAAGAGAATAGGAGGGTGGCTTGTCTCCTTTCCTCCTTCCAAGCACCAGAACTCTTGACCCCAAGAAGTCCTAAGATGGTTAAATCCGTGAAAACCATCAGGATGCAGAGCGTTTCTTTTTTAAACATTTTTTATTGGTACATTTTATATATATATATATAT
>NW_004955454.1:15123633-15127995 GCF_000276665.1 Chinchilla lanigera | reverse complement strand
TCTTTTTAAAATTTATTTTAAAAATAAAAGAAGGAAAACATATTAACAAACAGACATCCATTTACAAAATAGCATAAGAACAACACAAATAATACAGGGTTACAGACAAAGTGGTAGGAAACTAACCCTGGTTGTTGTGCTACTTATTGATATCTTCAAAGTGGTTTCTCAGGAAACCAAATAGAGACATGCAAGATTGATCAAACAAGTAATCGTTAACTGTTCCCTTCTGTAGAGCAATAGAAGTCAGTAGTACAACTATGTTTGCTATCCTGTATTTACATACTTACATAATTTTCCCTTCTTTCCCTTCTCTTTTCCCATATCCCAGTTGCCCTTTACTTTTGAGCATTTTCCTTTCGTTTCACAAGGTCTGTCATACCTCCTAATTTTTATTCACTCTTTCAGGTTCTTACACTAGCGAGACATATGTTTCTTACACATAGAGGCCTGGTTTATTTCACTTATGACTATGGTCTCTAGATGTGACCATTTACCTGTAAAAGCCTCAAGTTTATCTTTCCTTATAGCTGAGTAATATTCCATTATATAAAAGTACCACAATTTTCTTATCCAATCCTCTGTGGATGGATATTTGGGTTGCTTCCACAATTTAGCAATTACAAATTGTGCTGCTATGACCATAGGTGCACATATATCGCTATGATATGATGTTTTAGATCTTCTGGGAAAATACCCAGAAGGGGAATAGCTGGGTTGAATGGGACCTATAGAATGATAACATTCATCACAGGGAATTTTCACCTGTATATGATATATTTTGCTTCTTCTTTTTCTCCCATTTCCCTCCCTTCCCTTCAACCCCTTTCCCTCCTTATTTACAAAGCTTGGTTCCCATTTTCACCCTCTATTCTCTTTTCTTCTTACCCTCCCCCCCTCTTGTTTCCTTTCTCATCTGAACATTTTTCTACCAATTTCCAAATATCTATTATACATTTTGGCCCTTATTTCATTTTTGGTTTCTCACACCAGAGAAACAATACATTATTTATACATGTGCATCTGATTTATTTTACTTGTGAGAACGGTCTCAGTGTGAGCTCATTTAACTAGAAATGGCTCGAGTTTATCCTTCTTTATGGCAGCGTAGTACTCTGTTTAATTAAAAAACCATGTCTTCTTTATCCACTCACCAGTTGATGAGCACTTGGGCTGTTTCCAAGATTTAGCTGTTATAAACTGTGCCACTATATATATGAGTGTGCGTATATCACTGTAGTGTGATGCTTTTAACTCTTTTGGGAAGATATCAATAAGGGGAATAACTGGGTCTAATTTTAATTTTTTGAAGAATTTTCATACTGATTTCCACAGTGGTTGTAGACCATGGTTGTAGACCAGAGTCCTATGGTTGTAGACTATGGTTGTAGGCCATAGTCATAAGGGAAATAAACCAGACCTCTACATTCCCACCAACAGTGAAGAAGTGTTCCTTTCTCCCCACAGCCCCTCCAGCATTTGTTATTGGTAGATTTCTTGATGGCAGCCATTCTTTCTGGGGTGAGATGGAATCTCGGTGTTGTTTCAATTTTCATCTCTTGAATGACCAGTGATGTTGAGCATCTCTTCATATAGTTATTTGCCATCATACTACTTCATCTGAGAAGTGTGTATTCATCTCAGATGCCCATTTTTGGATGAGGTCTTTAAATTTGGGCAGGTCTGGCTTTTTTGAGTTCTTTATATGGAATATAGAGCATTTCTAGCACAAGTTCTAAAAATACAGCATGACCCATGCTTTTTTAGACTGATAATGTACAAGTAGTTCCAATCTTTTATTCATTATGTCCTGGAATTTGAAAAGAAAAAAATAATATTTCCATAGTCATAAAACTGTGTTTGGTATAAAATTAGAGTTGACCTTTGGTTTATCTTAGAATTCCTTCTCCTTTTGGGGCCTGGAAGGTCCTGAAGGAGGCCCCTGCACCTCAGGGCAGTGCGCGGATCTGTTTGGAGATTTCCTCCAGCTCGTACCCAGTCCTGCTTCACTAAGGAAGGACGGTAACAGGACCGAATGAGGACAGTTGTTCTTACAAACCCATGTCTCTGAAAAGATCTAAACTAATTGTGGCCCAGTACAAAATTGGCAGGAGAAGACTCTAGGCTCTTACGCCTAAGGATTTCTGGAGGAATTCTGACTGGATAGGGCTGTCTTCCTGATCATTGCTGTAGACGTTAAATTAATTAACAGGAAGTGGGCCAGGGATACAGCTCAGCCACACAAGCCCCTGCCTGGCAAGTGCAAGGTCCTGAGTTCAATTCCTGGTACAAATATATATCTCCAGAGTAACAGGAAGCATTGTCTTGAGGCTGTCTCTTTAAGTCTCTAAATAACAGGCTCACAACCTAACTGAGCATCTAGGGGATCAAAAACCTAACTCAGCAGAAAATTCTGGGTAATAAATAGCTGCGTTTCGGCAAATCACCAGCAGCCAGTTTCAGCAAGTCGCAGCTGGTCACCTCACAGGACGGAGTCCAGCAAGGCCTGGCCTGGCCCTGACCCGCCGAGCGACATCTGCTCCTCACGTCCATGTTCCACGTCTGCGCGGTGACCCGCGTGTCCAAGCGGAGCTCCCCGGCCCGCTTTCTGCTCTGAGTGCCGCCTGATTCACGAGGCATTCTTTGCTCAGATAAACTCTACTCGACTGAATTTGTCTAACGATGTTTCTACGCAGGTCACCTGTGTCCCAGGGGTACTTTTGCCCTGGTTCTCCCGTGACCCGCACCGTTCATGGCCTCCGGGAGGGGCTCTGGGAACACTCACCGCCCGTTTCCAGGCAGATTCCCAGCCCATATCGAGGCCGTTGCCTTCAGTCCAGACAGCTGAGGGTCTCAGGCTCTTTTCGGAGCCATCACTGTCCCACGCACTTGCCCTTTTTGTTCGTTTTCCTCACCCTCACTCTGAAAAGTATTTGACATTTCCTTCCTATACAAGGGGTAAACCTTTGTGTCGTATCCTAAATGTCTCATTGACAAGATGGGGCCGATCGAGCGAGGCTTGGCTACGGGGCCTGGGGACAGCCTGAGGCACCTGCCCGGGACCCTGTCTCCTAGCCCTTCACGGCCCGGATCCTGGGGTGGATCTGCGCGCGGCGGGAGGAACCCTCAGTGCGGTGCCAGTCGCAAGTGCCCGGATAAGGAGGGGTCAGAGCGGTGACACAGCTCAAGAGGAGGACATTGCAGGACTCACACCTACTTGTGCAACCATTTGTGTGCCGGTTCTGAGACAGCAGCAATATCATAATTCTTTTGAAGCTAATTTTTTTTTAGGAAAAAATATTCTATAATTCTCGGCTGTATAATTTATGTCTCAGAACAGTTTTGCTTTTTGTGTTCACTACTGTTTGGCTTTGTGTTTTGTGGTGTGGGGGATCAAGCTGAGGGCCTCAAGGGGTCTACCACTGAGCACTGATTTCTTTTTAGATAGCTGGGTAATTTTAATATTCCCAGAGTCAAAAGCATCAATAAACGGGGCAAGTCATCCGACATGTCATATCATGTATCCTCACGTAAGGTGAGCAGTGAGTGACTGCTTGATTTTAGGAGGACTTGTAAGCTGCAGACCTAAAAGACATTCAAATGGGAAAAGCCAAGCCCCAAAGAGGTAGAATAAATTATAATTTCGTTACATTCCCGTCAGTGCCTTTAAGTTTTCTGCCAACTAAATCTTACCGAAATGTTGAAAAACCAAACAAAGCCACAGCAAAGCCTGTCTTCCCTGAAGATGACTTTGTAATGGGACCACCGCCTCCTCCAAAGTGCGAGGCCAAGGGTCACGTCAAGGCCTGTGGCCGGAGAGGGCAGGACACGGCGCTGGACAGCGGGTGCGGCCTGCCCGCCTCTTCTCTGCGCTGAGTGTGTGGGAGGTTAGAGGGAAAGGGGCACTTCTACCACTTTTATTGCAGGAAAACTGCCAGGTTGGTGGTTTACAATGGGCCACGTCAGTTACTTCAGCTGTTTCTTTCTTCTTGTGACACATTGTGAAAAATGATTCAAGTTCAAAAAACAGTGTTTTTTACTTTTGCTCCCCCCGAGACATTTTAGACCTTTATCCAACCCATTTTCATTGTGTATTCTTAATAAAAGAAGGACTTTATGAATCACATGCTCATTTGAGGGCGAATATGGACCTATTCAGCAAAGGAACCTTATGTAAGTGTCGAATTAAAATGAAACACCAGCGCTCACTCTCAGGGCATTGCTGTTTCTAGAACTGACACTTGGAATTGAGTTTTGTTACTTTATAAGTCGTAAGTTATGTTTTTAACTTTTTTTTTTTTTTTTTTTTAGAAATAAAAGGAGGAAAATACTAACAGACCGACAACATTTTACAAAATAGCA
>NW_004955454.1:15069955-15123256 GCF_000276665.1 Chinchilla lanigera | reverse complement strand
TTGCACATGTATGTTTGATTTATTTCGCTTATGAGTATGGTCTCTAGCTGTGACCATTTGCTTGGTATTTTTTTAACTTTTGAAGCGTGGCTTGGTTATTTCGATACCAGAGCCGCAGCGGTTCATTTGTGCGACGGACACTAGATGGCGCTGCTCCCTGGGGAACGGACAAGCGCGAACCTGCTCTTTAAAGTCTTAATTCCGGGTTGGTTGATTGTGTATTTTCTAGAAGTGAGAAAAAAAAAAAATTCCCTTTATTTCAGGGGCGTAGTGAAGTCTTAACTTTACGAATGCACCCCTGCAATTAAAACAAACATGGACTTACTGAGATGATTTTGTTGTTCTTGACAAGATGGCCTTGAAACCCTAGACTCAGAGAATCCTCCTGCTTCAGCTTCCCCAGTAGCCCGGACTAGGCCGGCTGATAAGGTAACTGAGTTAGGCGGTGAATAAAGGGAGAGGACAGGATGGTTTCACGGTACTGAAGTGAATTCACAGCTCACTGAGCGCTGTGAATGAACTTCTGTAGAAAAGTCACATAGAACAATTTCACATCTACCGAACCACCGAGACAGTGGAGGGTTTCCGTGCGCCCTGGGTAGTTTCCTGGTAGCACACCCGCAGCGCATTTGCCACACAGGCACGGCCGGTGCTGGGGCGCTGTGATTGGCACAAGCACAGCCCTCGTTCAGGTTTTCCGGGCTGATGCCCAGCACCCCTCCGCCGTCCCCGTCCCAGCCTGAGCCCCGCCGGCCCAGCCACGGGCCCGTCCCTCCTCGCAGGTTCGCAGGCCGGCTCTGCTGGGAGGGAACCGGAGGGCTCGGAGCGCGGGGTCTGCCTCTCGGAGGACGCCCCGATCCTGGAGGCCGCTGGTGCCGGATGAGGGCCGCGGGGCGCAGGGCCGGGTCCTCACCTCGCTCCGGAGTGCACAGTACGCGGCTGCTGCGGGCGCTGCCTCTGCACCCCTGGCTGCGAGGTCCTGCCCGGTCCCCAAGCCCTGAGGGCCTCTCCCCTCTCCCCTCTCCCCTCTCCCCTACTGCATCCTTTTGGTCTTCCTGAGACAGGGTCTCTCTATGCCGTTCAGGCTGGCCTTGAGCTCACTTTGTAGCCCGGGCTGACCTCGAACTCGCAGTGATCCTCCTGCCTCAGCCTTCCGAGTGCAGTGGTGAGGGGCTCCCCAAGCCCAGCCTCCTTACTGCGTTCTTTGAGAGGAAGAGCACAATGGGCCCTGAGCGATTGCGCTGTGAGGCTTCACCCGGGAAGGGGGCCTCCGCGAGTGACTCGGACCTCTTCTGCATGAAATTTCCTGTTCTCTATTTACCTGTCTAGTGAACTAGTTATTTCATACCATTGTAGACTTCTGTTTATTTTACATGCTGGGTTTAGTCCAACGCCTCTTCATTTATTTATTACTCCAGCGTTGGCTCCGCTGTCTTCGGCAGGCCCTTACTGTGGATGTATTCCTAGCAACTTCTTTATTTTTTAACAGATTTTGTGAAGTCTTCAAATGGGATTCAGCCCCACTATGGCGGAAGCGTGTCTCTCTTCCACTGTTAAACTAACATACAAAAATAATAATTGAAAGAGACATGAAAGCAGGAAGAAAAAAGCACAATTTAATATTCATTATGACTTCAGTATGTTCTCTTGAAATGTTTTATTTTTCTATTTTTAACATTTTGCATTCTTTCATTCTTATAAAAAATAAATCGATTCATTCTTTCCAAGAACTGCATATGCGGATTATTTCTACCTCACGGTGGACACTTTCTCACCTTCTTACACAGACAGTGCTACAGTGTTCTGCGGAGTTCTGTTAACCTTTCCTTAGAGCTGACTAGAACTAGACTGACTAGAACTAGAGCTGACTAGAACTAGAGCTGACTAGAACTGACCCCCGGGATTCCCAGTGCAGTGCATCAATCCGGGTGCCCGGCAGACTTTGAATACACCGTGACTGAACGACTTACCCATTTTGAAAGTTCTGTTTGTGTGTGTGAGCACATTTGTGTGTATGTGTGCGTGTGTGTTTGTGCATCTTTGTGTGTTTCTGTGTATATGTGTGCATGTTTGTGTGTGTTTGTGCATGTATATTTGTGTGTTTCTGTGTATACATGTTCTGTGTGTGCCTGCATGTATGTGTGCATGTATGTTTGTGTTTCTATGTGTATGTGTGTATGTGCATGTGTTTGTGTGTATATGTGTGTTTGTGCACATGTGTGTGTGTTTCTGTGGATATGTGTGTATGTGAGTATGTTTGTGTGTGTTTCTGTGTATACGTGTGTATGTTTGTGTGCATGTGTGTGCACGTGTTTGTGTGTTTCTGTGTATGTGTATCTGTGCGTGTATGTTTCTGTGAATGTGTGTGTGTTTGTGCATGTATATGTGTGTGTTTGTGTATACGTGTGTGTTTGTGTGCATGTGTGTTTATGCATGTTTGTGTGTGTTTCTCTGTATGTGTGTATATATCTGTGTGTACGTGTGTGTGTCTGTGTGTGTTGCTAGGGATCAAACTGAGTGTCTTGTGTGCGTGAGGCGGATGCTTTACCCCGAATTACCATCCGCGCCAAAGTTTCAGTGTTTCGAATTGTGCTACAATGAGAGTATTTCAGCCTAAAAGTTATCCAAGCAGTTTCACATTGTGTTGCAAGATTTCTAGAAGTGAATCTGGATCCAATAATAACATAATTATTTTTTAAACTCTCGATTTATAATTAGATTTTACAAAACTGGGTAAATGGTATGAAGTTAACCCACGGAAAGACAGGAAGATACAGTCGGGCTCGCAGTTAAGCAGGCTGAGACTCTAAGCGACACCAGCATTCAGCTCTGCAGAGTCAGCGTAGCTCGGATTCGCTCCCCAGAGAGTGGCGCCCAGGGCTGGACCGGCGGGACTAGCTCCTCGCCTGCGACCGTGTTCCAGCGCGGGGCCCGGCAGAGGCACTTCTGTTGAAGTGAGGCCGGAGAAGGGGCCTGACCCAGCCTCTCTGCCGAGCTTGCGGGAAGAGGGAGCTGGGACACAAACGGGAGTGAAGAGGGCAGGCCGCAGGAAGAACCCCCGGGGATGCGGCCGCGTCACTGTCCACCCCTGCGGCAAAATACCCGATGTCCGCAAGCTAAGCGGGGCGTGGCTCCGGCTCACGGTTCCGGAGGGCTCAGGCTACAGCCGGCTCCAGAGCGGGAAGGGCACACTGCTCACACCCCGGGAGCCGAGAGCAGACAGCCAGGGGAGCTGCGCCCTGCCCCGACCTGCCACCCCTCGCGACAGCGGATCAGCGTGGGTTCACCTCCCAGGACCAGCGCCTTCCGAAAGCCCCTCCTCTGGGCGTCATTTCAGATCCACCCGAAGAGAACCAAGCCGAGGACAGGCCTCGGGAGGTCACCGCTCCGCCGCACCTCGATCCTGACTCACGGCCTCAGACCTATAGCAAGATAAGCACCTGCTGTTTAAAATGCTCCATTTTAGCTGGGTGTGATGGCACACACCTGTAATCCCAGCACTAGGGAGGCCGAGGCAGGAGGATAGTTGTGAGTTTGAGACCAGCCTGGGCTACAAAGTGAGCTCAAAGCCAGCCTTAACTGCATAGCAACACTCAAAAAGACAAAAAAAAAAAAAAAAAAGATGTCCTGCCTGGTGCTTGGTTGTGGCAGCCCCAGCACCCTAGGCAACAAGCTGTAGTGGGGTCGTCTGTGTGAGTGCACATTCCGGGTGCCCCAAGCGGCCCTGAAGTGCGGTAGGCCCCCGCTTGGAGGTGGTTGGGTCATGGCCGCCAGCGTCCATAAGGTCACTGTAGATGTGACTGTCGCAGGCAGCAACCTCCCGGCCACCTCCGGCAGCTTGCGGCAGGGCGCCGGCTGGACCACGGTACACTACAGTGGGAATTCCACCCACCCACGTCCCGCACGCTCCCCCTGCCGCTCCAACCCTGTCTCATCTCCAGGGCTCAACTGCACAGCTTCCAGGAGATGGCAGGGCTGAGGCCACGGTGGGGTGGGATGTACCACTGCTCAACTCCAGGCACCAGTAGTAAATTAAAGCGGCATAGTTTAAAATAAAGGAGGAAGGTGTGTCTGGAAGAGGGTGGGAGAAGGGAAGATAGCCAGCTATTCTGCAAGAGCAGGGGCGTCAGAAAGGAACACGGCTTCTGTCCTCAGCTCTTTCTGTCGAGGCTGGTGTCCCCGTCCCTCGTGGGGCACCTGAAACTTGCGGCAGTCGGATTGGCTCTCTGGCCGCCTTTGCCTCCAGCATGGGCGCCTCTGCCTACATTCTGTTGGCGATTTTACCCCTTCCTGCCCCTTTGTGCTGAGTAGGTGTGGGGAGGGGAGCCTCACGGAAGGGCAGCTTAGAGGAGAAGTTAAGTCCAGGGGACACGCGGGTATCCGGTGCAGTGGTCTAGTGATGCTAGGGTGAGAACGTACGTGTAAGAATATGTGTGTAAGCGTGTGTGTCTTTTATAGAGTAAATAAGAGTCCTTCGGAGGCTGCTCCTTACTGACTTTATGTTTTGTCAGGTGAGGGTGGGGCTGGCGACCCTGGCCTTTCATGGTCCTGGCTGCAGCCCTGTTTTGCCTGTGAACTCTTCCTGCCAAATCCTTATGCTAACTGTGTTACCTGGCACCTCCCCGGGTCTGGTTGCTCTCACTCTTTACCTTTGTCTTCTAGTTGCTGGAGTCTAACCGCAGCGGCCAAAGCTGTCTTTGTTAAGATTTCCTATTGATTTCCTCAGTAAAGCTTAGTGATGTCCCAGCTCACCCTTTCCCTGCCCGCGACCCCGCGTCCCTGCAGCACCGCCACTCTGCTGCACGGACAGAGCCTTCGTCCGGGGCCAGCCCCGCTCCAGCGCGCCTGCCTCCTCCTCTTCCGCTGCTGCCACTTCCGCAGGGGACGCCCTCTTTGCCTGCCTCCACACCGTTACAGAAATAGCTGGCGTTGAGGAGCCCTGCCAGATGCTGGGGCCAGCCCTCTGCCCTCAAGGGACTCAGGGCCCTCACTCCAGAGGCAGCACGCCGCTCACCTGCCGTTTCATCCTCCTCTGCCCTAGGGTTGCCTTTGAACTGTACCTTGACATGCTTTTTCCTTTCTGTACTCTGATGTTTGGGCATCTGGGGCCTTGCTGAAGGTGGTGAGGGAGTGCCTGCTGATCCCAGGGCCTGCCGGCTGATTCTCAGCACACGGCTCCCGCAGGAGCCCAGCAAGTTTGCAGGGGGCCACCCCCTGCCGTGGCCGCTTCCCCTGCTGTGTGGGGTCTGGGTGGCACCATATTTTGTGGCCAGAAGGCATGGCAGACAGGGCTCTTCCCTTTATGGTGGCCAGGAAGTAGAGAGAGAGAGAGAGAGAGCACGAGAGGGAGGGAGAGAGGAGGAGGGAGACAAGAGGAGGAGGGGGAGGAGGAAGAGGAGGAGGAGGAGCAGGAGGAGCAGGAGGAGGAGGAGGAGGGGCTCAGTATTCCCCTCCAGGACCTACTCCTGGGGACCTAATTCGCTTGTACTGGGCTCTGCCTCCCAGAGCTTGTCCACTTCCCAGTAGCACCACGGGGCGGGGACCAAGCCTTTAACAGGAGGCTTTGCGGGCCACTTCTGAACCACAGCACCCAGCTTCCCTCTTCCTGTGGCAGATTCACCCAGGTTTCTTCATTGACCACCCCCATGATGTCACTGGGGTGCTGCATTAATTTGCTAGGACTGCTATAGCACAGTACCACAAATTGGATCGCTTAAATAGCAGACATTCACTATCTCACAGTTCTGGAAGCCGGAAGCCTTAGATCAAGCAGTCAGCGGGGCTGGACAGCAGGTTGCTTT
This sequence comes from Chinchilla lanigera, assembly GCF_000276665.1. NCBI lineage: Eukaryota > Metazoa > Chordata > Mammalia > Rodentia > Chinchillidae > Chinchilla > Chinchilla lanigera. The sequence goes on along the minus strand of NW_004955454.1, from coordinate 15,117,455 downwards.
CACTGGCTTGTAGTGGCTGTCTTCTCCCTGGGTGTCTTCACACGTCTTCCTTTGTGTGTGCGTCTGTGTACATGAAGTCTTCTTACAGACTTCAGCCATGTTGGATGAGGGGGCTAATGTACTCAGTATGATCCCCACTTAACTGATTACAAAAATAACAGCCCTATCTCCAGATAAGGTCACGTTCTGAGGTCCTGAAGGCTAGGATGTCTGCGTATCACTTTGGGTGTATACAACTCAATCCATGATGCCTGTTAACTCCAAAATCCAATTCCTTATTTGAATTTTTTCAAAATTATGACTTGAAAATCAAACTTACAGTGGTTCCTCAGTTCACAAACTTAGCTTGTTCCAGGATTCTAGGGAAGATGGCTGTGTTCACGTTCCTGCAAGGTGCAGGGACGATGGCCGTAGCTGTGTCTGTAACCCAATGCAGAGCTCACCACTGGGAAGCAAAATGTTGCCAAACGATTGTTTGTGAACTGAATTGTTCACGAACAGAAACATTTGTGAACGGGGGTATTACTGCATAGGAGGGGGGTGGTGGTTAAAAAGCACGAGCAGATTTTGTAGGTAAATGGGTGCAACTAGAGACCATACTCATAAGTGAAATAAATCGGACCCACATGTGTAAACATCATATTGTCTCCTTGGTGTAGGAACCTGAAAGACTAGGTAAAACTCAAAACATACAATAGATGATAGGAAAGGGAAAGAAATTGCTCAAAGGAAGGAACGACTGGGATGAGGGAAAGAAGAAAAAAAAGAAGGTACACAAAACATAAATATATATATGAATAGCTGAGATGACTGTATTGCTGATGTCTGATGCTGTATTGAGATGAACAGTTAATGCTCACAATTTTTTATGTTCTGATAGACTTTGCATGCTTGTGTCCAGTGGTCTGAGCAACTGATTTGAACATAACAATATGCAATGGAATTACAATGGTGAACTCTTACCATCTTGTCTAGTGAAACTCTGTATTATCTCTACTGTTTTATTGAAGAATTATTTTCTTGTTCCCTAAAAGCTTTGAGCAATCTTTCATTCTTCCATCTGGTAATCTGAGCAATGTAGCTGAGGATAGCAATATGCAGTGTAACAACCACTATCGACTCGTATTATTTTGTCTTGAGACTCTGAATCACTTTGAATGTGCTTGCTTTGATTTGTTTATGTTTGTGATACTGGTATGCTGCTACTGTTCTATATTTTGTTTGCTTGTTTCTCATTTACTACTCTCTTTAAAATAAAAAAAGGAAAAAAATCACAAGCTGATTTCAGCACCTTACCCCAAATCTATTTTTTTAATTTTTTGTTTGTTTTTGACACAGGGTCTTGCTATGTAGTCTAGGCCAGCTTACCCCAAACCTAGAAAAATCCCATCTCTGGGTGTGGAGAGGGTCTGCTGGCTACTACGGTGTTTTCAGTAACAGACCCAAGTCGTTTGGGTTCTTGTTTGTCCCCCATGGGGACACGCTTGTTGGTTTGGTTTTCCTGTCCATCTGTCCCTCTCACTATTTGCTGACTGGACTTTATAATATGTGTTTCTGACATCACATCTACTATTTTGGTTCAACAAACATCTTCATTTCACAAATATATTGACTTAACCTTGTGCCAAGTTTATGATAAAATACTTTTTCTTGCATCGCTTCCTCATGATAATCTCAGGAGAGAAGCACAGTCATCCCCGTCGTGTAGCTGAGCACAGCTGTGGTAGGCCCGGTAAATGGCCACACAGCTCTGGGGCCCACAGTGTCTCCTTACGCTGTGCTCCCCAGAGCCGTCTAAAGGTCCACTGCTCCTCTGCAGCCTGTGTTTTCTTCAAGATGTGGCCTCACTATGGTCATCTGGTTTTTCCGCCTGTAAGCACCTTGTCATCCCTGCGTCTCAAAGGGACCAGCAGTATTAGCTGCTACTTCTAGGTCACACACTGTAAGGTGGGCCCAGTGGTGTCCTACAATGCGCCTTCTGGGTGACTCTGGGGCTGTGACCCTCACTCCTCCAGTGTGGGAGCCCCGTCCTCTGATGCATCCTTACTCCCCTCCCCTGCCCCTTCCCCACTGCAACCTTCCTTGAAGCTTCTCCCAGAAGTCTGCTTTTTAGCGGAGTGCCCTGTCTGACGTTGAAGGAAGACTTTATCTCTCCTTGTCATTCGAACCAGCGCGGTGATCCCCTTAGAAGGATCTTCCTCAAGCTCTGTACCTGGTTTTTCTCATTTAGAACAGTTTCCTTGCTCTACCTTCTGCCATTGTTGTACTTGTTGCCATCACACAAGGAATTTAAGGTTAGGGTTCACGTCCCTGTTACGGCTGTGTCTAGCTGTCCCCACAAGCCTCACGCGGTCATAGGTGGAGGTTGTCAGAGGTGGCTGGATCTGGAGTGTGTGATGCTGGGATCAAGGCTGTGTGATCACTAAATTAGTCTACCGATGGGTTTGGCATAGTTCTGGGTGTGGGTAGGGGAAGGTCCACCCTAGGCATGACTGCTACCTACTAAGGGTGTGTAACCTGGACAGAATGTAAGGGACACTAGAGGGCTGCTTGTTGCTTGCTGCTTCGCTACTTTGCTGCCTTCTGCCTGCCATGAACTGTTTCTCCTCTGTGATGCCCTCTGCCCTGCCACCCTGCCTTGGAGCCAGCTGACTACGAACTGAAACTTCTGCAAACTTGGAGCTACAATACGCCTTTCCTCCTTTAACTCTGGTGTCACACATGTGGTTTCAGCAGTGAGAAAAGTCTCTAGGACAGTCCCTCACATATCTGAGGCTCCTATACGACAGCAAAATGCTCCATAAAGCCCTGTATGGAATGACTACTATTAGCCCAAAGAGAATCCAATAGAAAGCTAAGTGCAGTGAAAAGAAAAGTTTTACAGAGCATTCAAAGCATATTTCTTTGACAGGCAAATATTTTAAAGAGATTTCATTCCGTATCATCAAGTAAAGAAACATCGATCGATGGCTGCTGATCTGCAGTCTTCACTCAGCCCTGTTGGAATCAAGTGGCCCCATCTGAATAGCACCAGAGTAGAAGACATGTCACAAACCAGGAAAATTCTAAGCAGATTTTGTTTATTATTAGGTTAACACTGAGAATGGGTGATAGGTCCTTAATTCCTTACCTGCCTCGTAAGACTTGCTATGCTTTGAATTTCAGTTTTTAAAAAAGAACCATGGAAAGAATATGTTGAATATTTAGTGGTAAAATCCCAGTGAGCACAAGGTAGCAGCTTAGTCCCTGTCCTTTCGGGTCACCACTGCCCACCCCGAGTGAGGTGCCCAGAGCACTGCAGATTGGGCCGCCACCGCCAGCTGTGCAGAACGGAGCGCCGCACTCCCGTGTGTCCTAACGTCCGCGTGATGAGCGCCTCATTTTGCGTGCGGCCTTCTCAACCTCCTGAGAGACCCAGGACCACGTTGCTCAGTTCCCTCGAGTCCCAGAGTAACTTGGGGTGACTGAAACAGCCAGCCTGCCCCACTTTCACTGCTGTTCATCAGACCCTCCCGAGACAGTATTGGTAGAGATTATATTATTGATTGACTACTGCTTCCAAGGGAAGTGCAAATAATTTTTATCTTTTCTTTTTGCACTTTGCATCCCGCCTAGAGCGTTCTGAGCAGTCATCATCTGGATGCACTCCACTTTAACCCAGCGCAGCGCTGAGACTGAAAGTTCTTCTATATCCTCCAAGCCATCAGAATACAGAGCTATGTCCCCTTGCCACAACCTGAACTCCAAAAGACTGGGAAAACCAAAAGACTGTTAAAGAACTTCTTTGGTGGTAAAAATTGATCTGAACCTAAGAATAGCCTGTATTCATCTCACTTACGTAGGAATATTCAGGTATTTTTCTGTAGAAATGCTTTACTTGACTAAGTTACTATTTTGTGCTCACTGGGATTTTACCACTAAATATTCAACATACTCATTCCATTACTCTTTTAAAAAACTGAAATTTAAAACATAGCAAGTCTTAGGAAGCAGATAAGGAATTAAGGACCTATCACCCACTCTCAGTGTTAGCTTAATAATAAACAAAGTCTACGGAGAATTTTCCTGGTTTGTGACACGTCTTCTACTTCTGGTGCCATTCACACGGGGCCACGTGAGTCCAGCAGTGCTGAGTGAAGACTGCACTTCAGCCGGTCCAGATTTTTCTTTCCAGTGACCTAGAGATAAACTCACAGGGGTTGTTCCTACCATTTCCATGTTTAAGGTAAACATTTACGATCACAGCGTGGCCATGTTGGTGGCCCCATGACATTTTTGGTGCTCTTACCTCAAGTATTTAGTGGATTCATAGGAACACAGGAAATTAAACTGGAAGTCTTTATTCTCCTACAGGCAGCAAGGCAGAACTTCTTGATAAAAATTTGTATCCAGTTTAATGAAATAGAGCAAAAATATTCTTGAAACGTTTTATTCCAAAGTGTTGTCCCTACAGATTTTCTTGAAAAGTGTGTGTGGTCAGTTTAATCCATGCAACTTTTTGTCCTCAAGTATGGGGATTTCTCATCATGTCTATGTGAACTCTGATAAAGCGTTTTGTAAATATTCCCTTTCCCAGACAGAGCACCCAACCACCACAATGGTGTTTCATCAGTTTTATGTTACAAGGAAACAACACAAATCAAAGACAATTTATTCTTTTTGTGGCTTTAAATGCACCTTTGCTGATAGCATCTTCCAGCTCTTCCAGGGTGTGACTCAGGGCTGGTTTTTATAAAGTGCCAAAGCCCAGAAGAGAACTCTTATCAAATGTTTGGTGTAAAGACATCTTCACTGCTCAGCAAGAACAGCAAGGCTCAGTTTTACTTCGTCTAAAAATTTCATGTAATAAAAATGTGGAGACTCCCTTCCACCAGGCAGAGAGAAAAATAAAGGAAGACAGGACAAGGGAGCGCTGGAGCTAGGGTCTCACCTGGGAAGGCCTTTAGCGGACAATGCGGGGAACATTTATGAGCTGGCTGCGGAACCTAGCAGTTGAAGTCAGAAGGGCCGGGGGGCCCAGCAGCAGGGTGAGCATTCACTGAATTGAGTGGAACCTCTCAAAAGCTGGCGCTGAGCACTGAGGATGTTAGAGCAGCGACCGCGCCTGGATGTGGTTTATGAGAATAAGGGGAAGGATGAAGTGAAAGCAGTCGCCACAAGCAGAACTGGACATGAGATTGTAATTGTTTCGGGGCTCCGGATCCATCCACGGTGTAAGGAGACAGCCCCTCCTCTCATTAACCTTTACGTGCTTCACGACAGGGCTGCCCGCGGCCCTGCTCGGCATTTCCGCTGGAGGAGGCTCGGGCCGCGCTTCTGCGCTGGCTGCTGCTGACGAGGGAGACCGGAGGAGGGAAGGGTCAAGGCCTGACTGAGGGGGGAAGTCAGACGGAGGATGGAATAAGGAAGCCGGACGGAGAGACACACAAAGAGGGTGAGGATACAATTCTAGTTTCCTGGAGGACTCTTTTTGCCTTAAGAATTCTTTCTACTTCCTTTCCCTGTAATATACTGCGCTCTGAAATAAAATGTGAACGGGGGCGGTGTGGGTAGGAAACTTACCCTTGTGAATTAAGCATCCAGCTATGTAGACGTTATACGATGACTACATTCTATGTTTGTGAATATGGCAATTGTGAATTGAGAACTTTAGAATACTTCATAGAGGACATTAAAAAAATCACATAGGAAAAGGAAAGGTTACATTTAGGGAAAGTAGGCTATTTGATCCCTTCCCTTAGGCAACTGAAACATAAACAAAACATAAAAAATAAAATTTTGTTGGTGCTTACAAAACTTTTTTCAAAAACAAATCCTATCTAGCTGGGCATGATGGTGCACACCTGTAATTCCAGTACTCGGGAGGCTGAGGCAGGAGGATCACCATGAGTTTGAGGCCAGCCTGGGCTACACAGTGAGCTCAAGGCCAGCCTGGACTACATGGTGAGACACTGCCTCGAAAACAAGAAAATTCTATCTGGGCCCCACCGAGGGATGTTCAGGAGTCCAGGGCATCGATCCCTCAGCTCTGTGGGCTGCAACGTCAAGGCTGGAGGTAGGACTTCACAGGTGTAATCATCTAGCTAAGCGGACACTCTGCCCACCCCCTCCCACCAACTGGTACTTCTTCACATCGCCAATAGCTGGAAATGGTAAACACAAGAAAAAAAAAAGCTGGAGTTGTTACTGGGCCACATATATTAAAATAAAATAAAAATAAAATTATTAGGTATACACAGAACAGCAAGCATGAAATGATGGGACAGAGCCGTGCACTCAGACTTACAGTACAAAACCCGGCCAACAAAACCTCTCAACTCTCTCATCATGGCAGCCGAAGGAGCTGCCTGACTTTATTTTCTTCATATCCTTGGGTATAAATAGTCTCACACAAATCTCATACAATTTAGAAAAGACTGCTGAATCACAAAAATAGCCCAAAATATGGCATTTTTACTTTCTAGAGTACAGCTAAATTAATACTTGATCCTTAAAATAATGTTCCAATCACGTGAAGCAAAAAGGAAACGCTTGTTTTAGAAAAAGCCCTGTAAGGCTCTGCAGAGATTAGAATCTTACTATTCTTTCATATAACAGTCAAAACAAGTCTTTATCTAGGAAATTGAGCAATTAAAAAGATTAGGCAGTTAAAAATACTCCTCCGTAAGGCAGAGCAGTTCCTGAGGCTCTTCTGTCCTGACAGGGGTCGTAAGGTGGTGTCACAGTCAGGCTCCACTTCAGGACCCAACAGCCCGCACGCCGCAAGCGAAGCTCCTGCAGGAGCACAGTGCCAGGTGGCTGTCGCCTCAGCGGTGACTCTGATCAGCTGCTCCAGGAGGACCATGTTTAACGGTCTTAGATTCTGAGGGGTGGGAAATAAAACCCCTAAAAGAGAAACACTGAAATCTGGGATAGGCCTTTTTAAGCTGCGGATGTCACCTGTAAAATCTAACAGGTCGGGTTAGTAATTTCATAAAGTAAGTCAAAGCACAGAGAAAATGTCAGGTGTCGTGCTATGCATCTGGTTATTTCTGCTTTATAGATGAGTTAAATTTGGCTATTATTGTAGATTTGTGGCAGCAGACTCTCAACCTTTGAGCTGCACATCCAGCCGTGAGCGCTGGGCGAGTGTGGGACACATCTGGAGGGCGGGTGTGTCTTCTTCTTGGAGGCTGTATTCCGACGTTGGTCACACAAAGCCCGATGGTCAGCTGAGGTGCAATCCGGGTTCATCCCAGCGGACGTGCGTCTAAGAGAACAGAGCACTTTCCTGGGCCAGGTTGTTCTTCCTGAGCACCGTGGCCTCTCCCTTCAGGAGCCAGGCGTGGTAGACGGCAGCACACGAGGTAACAAGTGCACCAGTGCCGGTACGTTTTCCTCCAGTCACGCAGCCATCCTGTAGGATGGACAGGTCTCCCGGCGCACTATGGCTGTTGCTGGTACTGCCCCTCTGTGGCAGTGTAGAAGTCATCCAGGACGCTCTGTAGGTAATCAAAGGTCGGCCTCTCCTCTGCTTTTTCTTTCCAGCACATTTTCATGATGTCATAGAGCTCATCGGGGCAGTTCTCCATGCGGGGCATCCGGTAGCCCTGGGACAGTGCGGTCATGACGTCTGCATTGGTTCTCCCTGAGGCCAAAAAACAAACAAAAAAAAACCATGCCATTTAGGAACCTGACTAGAGGGGAACTCTGGTGAGGGTGTTTGCTGCTCACACACTGCCCCTATGATGGAAGAGAGCTCTCTTGTGTCTGTTACGGGATGAAGTGTGTGCTCCCAAAATTCACAGGTGGAAGTGTGGACCGCAGGTCCCTCAATGTGACTATGTTTGGAAATAAAGCCTTTACAAAGTAATTAGATTAAAATGAGGTCATGAGGGTGGGGTTCTAATCCAGTATGTCTTGTGTCAGAGGAAGAAGAGATTAGGACGGAGACATGCACAGAGGAAGGACCATGTGAAATTCCCAGGAGAAGAAGGCCTCCCTCAAGCTAAGGAGACAGACCTTTGCTAACACCCTGGTCGCCGGCTTCCAGCCTCCAGGCTGTGTGAATTAAATTTCTGCTGTTTAAATTACCTACTCTGTAGTATCTGTTATCACTGCCCTAGCAAACTAACATAGAGAACAAAGGGATTGCTCTAAGGGGCCCAATAATACATGATAGCATGGGAAATAAAGGCTGAATTCAGTTTGCCAAAGCAAAACCAAGCTAATGCAGTGAGTTGAAGGCAAAGCAAGTTCTCTTTAAGGATGAAAGGATGTTAGACTTGACTGACCTTTGAAATTCACCATGCAAACCTAACGGTAATTCCCAATCTCAATTTCTTTGGTAAGGTAGATTTTTTTTTTTTTTTTTTTAGCTTCTACCTATAATACATTTATCAAGAAATTATTTTTTCACACATTATCCCCTACATTTTATTTTTTAAAATTTGGCTTTTCATTGTAAATTTAAAGTCAGCAACCAACCAGACTAATTGATAATATGATTGCCAAGTGACTATAAATCTAAGATTGCTTTGGAAAGGAATCACGCATGGCTTGGGCCATCTGAAGAACAGTTGTCTGTAGTTTGTGTCCTGTCTCTTCTGGGACCCTTTGTCTTCTCAGAGCAAGGTAATGACAGAAGGAACAACGGCTCTAAGTCCTAGCCCTCCAGTGAAACTATTTCACACAGAGATTAAATTGTCCCAGTCCTCAGTTCTTGGCCAGAGTCAAAGTACATCGGTGAGTCTGGAATTTGCATGTTCTCAACATCAGGTGAGGAATAATAACGCACTCGTTATTCCTACGGAGTCCTGCGAGAGGACTGGTAATGCAGGCTGGATTCTGACGCGGTCTCAGGGAACTGCAGGTCTCTGAACTAAGAACAGGTTTTGAGGGGAAGAGTACTTTAATAATATTTTCTCCCATTGTTGAAGGGGATAGAAAACGGGCTCTTTTAGCAGTTTTAGCCACCTGCATCTTTATCTATAAGTTTTGCATATATTTTGGACGTATTTTCTGTAGAGATATGAGTTTCTCTAGAGATGATTTTTCATGCAGAACATATAATAATCTTCTATAATATTTGGCATTCATCATAGGCAATAGGCAATTTCCATAGGTACAGATCTTTTCCTTTCTTCTTTTTTCTTTCTTTCTTTCTTTCTTCCTTCCTTCCTTCCTTCCTTCCTTCCTTCCTTCCTTCCTTCCTTCCTTCTTTTCCTTTTTTTGTTTTTTGTGGTGCTGGGGGTTGAACCTAGGGCCTCGGGCATACTAGGCATGTGCTCTATCCCTGAGCTACATCCCCAGCCCATCACTGCTATAGACTGTAACACCAGTGATCGCTGGAAAAATTCTAAAAGACAGGTAATCATTTTGGAGAAAACAGCTTTACTAGAATTCAAATAAAAGCTCTAAATTTTTTTTCTAATCAAGGTTTTTCAAATATAGATCACTACCCAGTCAGCATCAGTAAATTAATTTCTTGGGACACTACTAGTATTTTTTAAAACCTGAATTACAACAAATTACATAGAAAAGATCTAAAGTGGGTTTCCGTGTGCTTACAATGGCTTGCGATCACTGAGGTCTGAGACCTTGGGTCCTCAGCAGACCATTTTCAGCACACAGGGACTGAACAGCCCCGCCTAGATTTAAAGCTCTGAAAAGAGGACGTGGTTGTTTTTCTGTTGGAAGAGCTCTAGTTTTTAAATGGAAAGATCCAAGTAAACTTTGCAATCATTTCTTATCCCTTGAGAGCTGTTCGCCTGGTGAATTAATTTCTCTCAAGTTTACTTCTGGAATACCACTGATAACTATTTGGTGTAACTGGAATTTTCTATGTGGAAGGTTTTGTTTGATCTTCATTGCCTAAAGCTAGAAAGTGGGTTTACATTCCTTTCTTCATCTGGAGTTTGGGTTTTCACAAAATGATGTAGCTTCAGCATCGCTCTAATTCTTCTAACCAGCCAAAGTCACCTGAGTAAATTTCAGAGGAACTGTTCTTACCCCCGCATGAGTGTAGCTCTGGGATCCTGGTGGGGAAATGGGGCAACGGGACTTCCAACCTGGCTGGGAATCTTTCCCTTCCTCTCTGGAGAATCCCCAGTTGCATAAACTGTCAGAATACAGAAGGCAGTGGCTTCCCCGGGCTTCCCCGGGTCCCCCGGCTGCACCGCAGATGATTTTGACTTTGTTCTAACTCTGAAGAAAACGCTCAATGATGCAGACAAAGGCTAGGCATGCTCTACCCGCCCGGAGGACTTGATTAGTGGAGTCAGAAAAAAAGAATCTGAAGCCTGTCTTCTTGTGCATAAGTAAACGAAGGAACTAGAGCCGCTAAACGACAAGTGTCAGAGAAGAAAGCAAAAGAGGGAATGAGACACCTGACGCAACCCCGAGATGACTCTTGACAGTTGGCGCTTGGTCTGTGGCGAGGTCAAGCGCCCACTGGCTGGTGATCTGTGACAACACGAGCACTCTCGTTCTGTCCAGGGACTTGGCGACAGTCACCATGGGTCACGAGACAGCACTAGGCTCTGAGACAGGCAGAGATGATCAAGACGGAGTGGTACACAGAGACGTCACCTCCCTCACCCAAGGAAGGCGGGGGGGCGGGCATGCTGCGGCCTCTGGAGTGAGCAAGAAGTCACAGAAACTAAGCTGGTAAAGGGTTGTACGGAAGAGGAAAATATGGCACACTGTGACGAGAAAAGGAACCAGAGGTGGGTGATGGGACCTCCAGCTCCCCGACCTCAACAGTCTTTAATGACACAGAGTTCGTGTGCTTCTGGAGGGAGGGAGAAGGAGAATGAGTATCCGCTGCCCGAGGCCACAGTCTCCCGCCCAGTGACCCTCTTTCCAAAAGGGCAAACTATTTTTCTTGCCCCTGGCCGCTGCTCGTGGTTGCGGCAGCTGTGCGCGGAAGGGTGAATTTTTGATCTGCGTCTACACAGAGCACTAAGATCCTGGCTCTCTCTGTGGGAAACAGGCAGAAAAGACATGATGCTTCAGAAATCTCATTATTAAACCTTCTTTTTCTTTATAGAAGCCAAACAAAACTCCAACCACTGGGACTCACGTTTTTTCTTTATGAAATTCTTACAGAAATAGAATCACAGTTCTTGTTTTAAGAGAGTAAAGAAAATCTTTTACCTCCCTTCTCATTTCCCCATGTAACTCACCCTAAAACAAAACAAAACAAAAACAAGAAGTGGAAACTAAACTCCCCCTTTGGTGAAACTGGCAGCCAGAGGCAGAAGGGGTCTGAGCTGAGGAGAGGGTGAGGCCTGGAAGACCACAGCCCTCGTGGGAGGATGAGGCCCGGGGCTGCAGACAGGATGGTACCTGGAGCCTGCCTGGCAAACACCAGAGAAGCTGCTATGGGGTGAATGTGCCCCCCCATGGGAATTTGACTGCCACTGTGACAGTAGTGACAGTTGTGCCAGTAGGAGAGAGAGCTGCAAAGAGGTGACTGGGCTGTTAACAGAGATCGATGATTTCCTCACGGGAGTGGGTGCTCCCTCTCCAGGGACAGTACCCCTTGCCAGGAAAGGAGTGGGATTGTAAAGTGAGGCTGCCCCTCTAGTTCAGGCTCTCCTGCAGGAACCCACCTCCCCTTCTGCTTCCTGCCACACCATGCTGAGGCAGCACAAGCCCCCCCGAAGCTGAGCTCCCGCCTGGGTCACGCCTTTGCACTTCTCAGCCTCCAGAAGGATGAGCCCAGATAACCCTTTTCCTTTGCAAGTTATCCAGCCTCAGCTATTCTGTTATAACAGCTGAAAGCAGACTAAAACAAACGTAACGGAGAAGCTCAGTGCTCAGAAGCTCCAGGTCCAGGGGCTGGGAGGGGAAGCAGGACAAAAACTAGGAGAAAGGATGCGGGCTCAGCATGAAAAAGCAAGAGCTGTGTCCAGGCCACTGGTGGAACAAGCCCGGTACAAAGGGCGGACACTGCGCTGTTCTACTTTTATGAAGTAACTGGTGCAGAAGTTAGCAACAGCGGGTGTCTCTGGTGTGGACCTGCATGGCTGAAGGGAGGGACACTTTCCACCCACATCTCCTTGTTCTGTCTCTTGCATTTTGAACCACATGACCATATTCTTACTCAGTAATAAGTAAAATGCAAACCCCCTACTTTATTAAAGATTTAATGGTATAATATTTACAACTATGGGCTGTAAGTACTAGAATAAATAACCAAAATTCCTGGAAGTGGTTTTCTGTGACAGCTTCAGGAGGGTGGGCCCTGGGTAGCACCTTTCACTAGAAGCTTGTTGGCACCACCTAGCTTTTTAATGTGTGTGTATTCCTCGGTAAAAATAATGTTATTTAATAAAAATGTCATTGTGAAAAACTTCAGAAATTTACCAAGAAGAAACTTAACGTAATTTATAATCTTGTCAATCTGAGTGGATTGAGAGACTCCTAGGGCGTTTCTACGCTGTTTCTGGGTGTGTCTGGGCGGGTCACGGGCGGATGGCCTCAGGTTCCACCTTATCTCTGGCCTTCTCTCCTCAGTCTCTGCTCCTGCTCACTCTGCTTCCTCAGGGCCACCAGGCCGGCGGCTTTGCCCAGCCATCCCCTTCCATCAGCCGACAGGGACCGAAACCCTGAAACCCTGAAGTCACAATAAGTTTCTCCTCCTTTACACGGCAGGTGTCAGGTATTTTGAGTGATGGAAGGTTGATCAATACAACTTACTACTTCTTTGCCCAAGGCTAGTAAGTAATACTTTAGTAAATCATGGCTTTTGATCTTTTTTCTTTTACAAATATGTGTCCGGTTCATGTGTGGCTTTACTATTTATTTTGTTGTTTCCCCTCTTTTCTTTAATTTCCTTTTTGTTTGGCAATACCAGGCACATGGCCCCTGAAGCACTTTTAGGAAAGACCTTAACACATCTAGTTCTTTGCTGGGCAAAGAGGGTCTTCTCTCACAACCCACCTAGGACAGGAATCTCTCGATCAGCGGTTTCATTGCTGATGGGAAACGGCACATTTTGGCAGTGTTTATCAAGTTCTACAGAATCGATTCTGCTCATCATTGCTACTGCTTTCATGATTATTGATGCTTTCATGATTACTGATGCAGCCCCCCAAAGGCCCTCACACCCACATCCCTTGAAAAGCACAAGCTGTTGGGGAACAGACCTAGCGATGGTTTGGGGTTGGTTTGAGTACATACGTTTTTAAAATGACTCTTATCATTTTCCTACTGGTTCTTTTATTTTTAACATGATTTTTCACCCCAAATATTCCCAAATCCTGGGCACTGATCACACTAGGTGAGGGACAGACATAGGAGGGACACAGGTCTCTGTAGTCCTGCCTCAGCCAGAAGCCCAGTCACTTCTCCCGAGCCACTGAAGCCTTGGCGGAACATGACACACAGCACACTGTACAAAGACATGGCCTTGTTCTGTGAGGTCATAGCTTTGTCAGTTACCATTACGTGTAATCCAAATAGATCATCTTTTCCTCCCTACAGAGAGATAAATACAAACACAGATGGAAGCAGAAATAGAGATATTGCTGGGGGGTAGCTCAGTGGTAGAGTGCTTTCTTAGCATGCCTGAGGCCCTGGTTCCATCCCCAGCACAGAGAGAGAGTGAGAGTTAAGAGTGAGAGAGATAGAGGTGAGACACAGAGAGACAGACAGAGAGAGAGTGAGAGACTGAGAGAGAGAGAGAACATGTCAGGCGTTAGGGCTGATCAGAAACCCTGTCACACTTTACAGCAGTGTCAGTTCACTAACTTGAGCACTTAGCACAGGGAGGAGTTAGACTATGAAACAGCCGCGTGAGAGGGATTTCCTGGGCCCATCAGCCCGCTGTGCGGGCACCATCCAGAGATCTCTGCTTTGAGCTGTCCCCGGCCCAGCCTTCCTGAGGCCGTCCACACATGGGGGGGGGTGACTGGAGCATACCCCTGGCGGCACCGGTCTGTCTGAAAGCCCTCCCTGGCTCCCTCTCCTGTGGAGAGAGATGGGAAGCTCTCGTGTAGCCATCAACCCTTTTGGGTCACTACGGCACCCCAAGGCACTGGCTTGCTCTGCTGCTCTGTCCTCCTTTCTCCTCCATGGCTGTAACTTGTGATTAAACGACCTAGGCAAGTCATTCATTCATCCATCAAACGCTCCCTGAGGCCCAAACTGCACTGGTCTCCCAGCCCTGCTGCCCAGCCTCGTGGCCTGGGTGACCCCCTACGGGACACTCAGCCCCTAGAAAGCCACAAGTGTCTCTCCTTCACCTCCTTGAGTTCCGCTGGATAAAACCAGCAGCCCCCACCCTTGCCTCCACAAGTCTCGTTAACCCCTTCACACACCCTCCAGCACCCCTGGCATCCCTGGACGGAAATGCGCTTGACAGCACCAGTCTCTGCCCATGGGAACACTGGCTCCCAAGGGCAGAGCAGGGACCACTGCATCTCTGGTCCCCTAAGAGTGCCTGACATGCGAGACAGATACTGAACGAAATATTGACTTAAACACTAAATGTAGAATTTTAAATTCATCCGGCCCACAGATTTTGTTAGAAGTGAAATAGTAAGGGGACAGTGAAGGCTTTGGAAGGAATTCCTCTTTGATCCAGAACAGCATATGCCCAGGGGGAAGGAGGGAATCCGCAGCTACTGACCAATGTCTCCACTGACACCAGGAAAACAAAGATCAGATCATTCACGGATAAATAAAGACAGTTATTTCCTGAAGAGGCAGAGATTCCACAGCACTTACACAAAGCCTCCGGTCCAAAACTAAACAGAAGGCATTGGAAATCCCCATCTCCCATCTCGTTCCTCTTCCACTGGAACACCCCTCTGGGGAGCACCAGGGTCACCCCAGCACCCACAACGGTACCAAGCACTCTCTGGGCTCTGGGTAAGTGTGCAGTGAATGCGGGCAGGAAAGGAGTATGCACTCAATAAAGGTGGCAGAGGAGTAGCTAGGCACATGGTAGCACAATGCCCACTAAAGGAGAATCCAGCTCTGATATGAAGTGTGAATCCTTTCCTTTTGGACAGAGGAGGCTTTTTTAAAAATGCCTTCTGCAACTCGATGCTTATGTCATACATTTCGCCTGAACGGAAACAGAGGAGCAATACCTGGGTAGGGAATCTTTCCGTAGGTGACAATTTCATACAGGAGAATTCCAAAGGACCACACGTCAGACTTGATGGTGAAACATCCAAAGTTGATTGCTTCTGGAGCCGTCCACTTAATGGGGAACTTAGCACCTACGGAAGAAGACATGGGACCCTTACTTGGGCATTGCAGCTCAAACAAAATGTTATGGATGGCGGACACTTTGCTCTCTTGATTAAAATTACTTAAAATATTTTTTAAAAATTTGAATACATGACACACACAGTACCAAATGGAGATGGAACAAAATATTACACTGAAATATTTGTTTCCTTCTCCTACTTCCTGCGGGTATTGCGCCTTTGGAAGCATAGTTTCATGTGTAACCTCCCTCCCAGGGTGGGAACTATTATAACCAGGCAACCTTAAACATAAAAAAAGAACATGATATGGAATATAAAGAAATTCACTCGTTAGTTTCAGTGCATATGGTTGTCCCTCAAACACCAGCCTTTAAACCATAGATCTTTAGTGTTCAATTGTTTTTTAGAACCAGGCATGATGCACGCCTGTGGTCCCAGCTACTTGGATGCTGAGGCATGAGCTTAGGAGTTTAAGGCCAACCTGGGCAACATAGTGAGACCCCCACACCAAAAGAAAAACATGTCCAGTGTTTCTCTAATGAACCCATTTTATGTTTACATGGGATACAAATGTCTTTTATTTCTCACTGATTCGTGTTAGGGATTGAACCTACAGCCTCACACAGGTTAAGCATACACTTACTACCGAGCTGCACCCTCAGGTGGAATAGAAATATTTTTCTAATGTGTATGCTTTTGTGGATATATATCTCCAATCTGTACCGACAGGAATTTCAGATGCTACTCCAAATGATCATTTCCCACTTTCTCATTTGCTAGGACAAAACATATCAAAGCTGTAAGCCTGAGGAGGATGCTCTGCGCTGAATGTGACAATGGTGAAACGATGTTCCCAGGAGTTGGCAGCCAGCTTGAGGGACGAGGGACGGACCTGCTGACCTGGGGCAACGTGAGCGCCCGTCAAGGCAAGCAGGGGCTCAGTACAGAGTGTTACGACAGCGCCCTGACAAGGCTTAGGGTTTTTACCAAGCACTGAAAAGACTGCTTTTATTATGCTGCTGCCTGAGGATTGTTGTGTCTGACCAGCTGGAGGACGAATAGCACAGAGGGCCTGGCGGGACAGCTGTGGTGTGCTGGGAGCTGTCACACCCTCCTGCACCCGTCCCATCCCCACGACCCGGGGCACGTGGGGTGGGCAGGGCTGGGCTGGGGCCTCGGGTCCTCAGGGCCAGGGATTGATCTCAGCTCTGCCGTTGCCTGCTTGCTGTGATCCCGGCAAGTTTCTCTGGGCCTTTCTCGTGCTTCCACCTGCCGAACGGGAAACGCGCGGACCTCTCCAGGCTGTGGTGGGGTCGAGTGGGCGAGCCATGTGTGTGGCACAGTGCAAACACCAGTGAAAGGCGGGCACTGGCACGGAGGGGCTGAGGTAGGCCAGGGCACGGCACCGTCTGACCGGGAGCACACGCCTGCCGCCCTGCGCACGCTGTCCCGGAGGGCCTCACACTGAGCTGCGCTCCCTGACCTTACTGAGCTTTTCACTTGGAGACAGGGTCTCCTTACTTCACTAAGCTGCCTGTGCTGAGCTCACACTCACGACCCTCCCTCCTCAGTCTCCCAGGGAGCCGGGGTCACAGGTGCGGACCACTGCACCCAGTGCTATGCACCCTTTCTGTTCACACGTACGATGTGGAATATGGGCAAATAAAGGAATGCATTTTGGTAATATTTACTTCTCTGTGTGGGACAGCATCCACAGTGTACCATGAAGAACGTAAGACACAAATGCTTTCTCTACAGTTAGGGAAAGTGCGTACATTTCATTATTTCAGTGAAAAGCTCTCACTCTGTAATATAAATAAAGAATTTTGATCTTGTCAAACCTATTTTTGTTTCTCTTTGCTTAACTGATATAAAAGTAATAGTATTTATGAAGCTATAAAAGAATCATCTGGACTGTATCAAGAAAGTGCTTTTTAAAAATTACAATAGAACCATCAACAGACACTTGTGGTACATTTTGAATTTGTACTAAATACTTTTTTTAAATGATGGCTTCACGGGGTGCAGGGGCACGTGCTTGTAATAGCCGTTATCTGAGGGGCTGAGGCAGGAGGATCACAAATTTGAGGTCGGCCTGGGCAACTTAGCGAGATCCTGTCTCAAAAAATAAAAAGATACCCCCCAGTATGAAGCCCTGAGCTCAGACCCAGTACTGAAAAGAACTGGAAGTGCTTTCACAGAAAGAGAGAAGAGTGAAAGAAGTGCGCCGGTAACAGCGGCGAAGCGCCCGGGCGAGCGCGCACCTTCCCGCGCCGTGTACTCGTTGTCCTCGATCACGCGCGCGAGGCCGAAGTCTGCGATCTTGCACATGAGCGCCTCGGAGACCAGCACGTTCGCCGCCCGCAGGTCGCGGTGGATGTAGTTCTTCCGCTCGATGTAGGCCATGCCCTCTGCGATCTGAAACGGAAACAGGCCCCGCCGTGCGCACACAGTGTGCCGTGGGGGAACCAGAACCCAAGCCCCCCAGCCAGCCTAACAAACCAGAAATCGCGCATTCCGGAAATCTGCAGCTCTTCACCTGATTCTGATCGTTAAGGTTTTAGAATGGGGTAAATCAAAATCTCCGGTGTGGAGTAGGCCTTTCTGAAATAAACTGCCCTACCCCAGGCAGAAGTCCAGTCATGGCCATTCTCTTTTTATTATTTTTTTCTTTTTAAATAGCAAAATGTCTACACATTTACTAAGGTGCGGCAAATCTTTTTAAAGCCCTACTACGTTTTCATGTTGATATACAGACATCCTTATCTCCGTTTTTCAGATGAGAAAAACACATGCTATGGTCTGAATGCTTCTGTTCCCCCAGTTCATATGTTCAACTCCCGATCCCCAGTGTGATGGTATTAGGGCGTGAAGCTGTTAAAAGACGATTAGGTGACGATGGCTCGAGCCTCATGAACAGGTTCATGCCCTCACAAGGGAGCCCAGAGAACTGCCCGCTCCTTCCACCAGGCAAGGACATGGCAAATAAGGTGCTTTCCTTTTCCTCTTCTCTTCCTTCCTTTCTTCCTTCCTTCTCTTTCTTTCTTTCTATCTTATTTCTTTCCTTCTTTTCCTTCCTTCCTTCCTTCTTTCCTTCTTTCCTTTCTTTCTTTGAGGCAGGGTCTTACCATATAGTCAGGCTGGCCTTGAACCCTTGATCTGCCTGCCTCAGCCTCCCAAGTGCTGGGATTACAGGTGTGTGCCACCACACCTGGCTGAGAAGATTGTTTCTATTAATCTAAATGGTTCCTAACCGGGCACTGAATCTGCCCATACCTTATCTTGCCCTCCTTAAGCCCCTAAAACTATGAGGATACAATCCCCGATGAAGCCACCCAGTTAGGATACTCTATCACAGCAGCCTAAACTACAACAATAAAGCTCGAAAAGCAACACGCTAATATGAGTACGTTAACCAGATGTCAAGAGCAAGATGACTTAGTCAACAGCACCCTCCCTGCCAGATCAATCCCCAGCCCAGGGAACCAGCTTCCGGGATTTTCATACTTGGTCCCTCCAGGATGACCAGGAAGAGTCACCATGGAGCATGAGAGCAGGAAAGATCCAGAGATGTAAACAGGACAGAAATGCAGATGAGAAGAAACTACTATTCACGGCTAACAGAAAGTGTGACATGGCTCCAAAGCCAGGCTTTTAAGGAAGACCTCACCAAATTATGTGAAAAGATAAGGAAGGACATGAGGGAGAGGAAAGAAAAAGTAGAGAAAGAAAGAAAGGAAGAAAAAGCCATTTAGCTATTTGTATTAATCAGAAAAGATCACTGTAATTAGAAGTATTTCACAGGAGAAGTGAATGTTTAAGTTAAAACTTATTACAGTAAGAGACGCACGGCCGTTAATCCTCCTCCAATACTCCCCCTCACGCGGAATAGACTTATGCTGTCCTCCTGCCGCCTTCCGAGGCAGTTCCTGACGTCCTCCTCTGGGAGCGTCTCTGTGAGCTGGGAGGGGACTTCGGGGAGCACTGTGCCGAGGCATCCACCAGAAAAGCAGGCTCACGAACGCACTCTGCTGCGTGCCCCCCCCCACTCACCAGAGCTGGCGCTGCGCAACGTCTCGGTCTTCCGACCGTGAAAGTTACACGCTGTGAGTCAACTCAGGACGAGACAGCACGAACAGCACAAAGGGAAAGGGCTTCCAGAACCGCTTTGGAAAGCAGAAAGAACAGTGGAACGCATTTGGAGATGGGGCAATTTTTTGGTCAGGTCTTACGGAAGGCCCGACTCCCCTGCCTGTCCTCAGCAGCCTCCCTCGCTATCCTACCCGTCAAGCCCTGACTCCAGCCCTGCTGCTCAGCACAGAACCAGCTCCTTTCCGTCAGGTCCGTTTCTCCTTCCCCTCCGGCCAGCTCCTCCCTGACCTTCTGCCCAGCGAGCCTTCCCTCGGCTCTCTCCACTCACCCTTAGAGGGCCAATTTGTACAAACTCATGTGCGGCCTCTGATCACAGTTTTGCCATTATTTGCATGCTGTTGAATTCACCTACTGTGGCCTTGCTAACCCGATGATACACACACTCAGGGCAAAGGACAACTTACACCTTTAGAGTCGCACTGTGTCTGCTGGCAGCTTCAGCCTTGGCAACACGTATTTAAATAACGGTCTGGAACTTTGATAAAAAGTTGTTAACACACTGCTGCAGGACTCTGGCAGGTGCCCTTTTGTGACCACAAGTCTCGCCTAGAAGGGCCAGCGTGCCGTGCAGCCCCCTCCAAGTCTCATCATCCCGCTACCCGCTTCGGACGGGAACCCAGGCCTGCGGTCAAGCTCCTTTAACTGCTGCCAAAGCCCCGCAGGGCCTGGCCCGCTCCTCCCGCCGCCTCCTCACCGTGCGCCTTCCTGGTCTCCTGCTTCCACACTCCCTCCTCTGCCGTTCGCTCCCTGCTCCCCGACCTCATCGGTCGTTCTGTGGGTCTTGGTTCAGAAGCCACTCTTCTACGAAACACCGCCAGCACTCCCTCTGCTCCCGAGTGTCCCAGGGCTCCCTGCTCCTGACCTCTGCGCCAGCCTAGGCCCCTGCGGCAGTGCGAATCCCGGGGCAGGTGCAGGCTTGCGCAGTCAGCGCAGGGCAGGGCACGGTGACACCGCAGCCGGTCTGTGGCGGAGTCTCACTAGTGGACAGACGCTGGGCACAGCAACAGCAGACAGCACGTGCAGGGCCAGGTCCGCGCCGACCGGACGCAGAGGCTGCGCCCTGCCTCTTCCCCAGCTCCCACAGCCGGGGGCACCCGCACACGCACCACCCTCGTCCAACCCTGGCGAACACTTGGAGCAGCCTCTACAGGAAGTCCGCGGAAGGCGGGCAGTAGGGAAGCCCAGGGGAGGGCACAGCCCCGGCCAAAGACTGTGGCCCAGAGCGTAGGGCGCGGCACGGGGGGGGGGGGGGGGGGCCTGGGCCGAGAGTCACGGGGGGGGGGGGGGGGGGGGGGGGGGGGGGGGGGGGGCAGCGGGAAGTTCACGGGCAGCTCGCTGCAGTGGGCATTACTGACATCGGTGATAGCGCACAGCGACTGATTTTAGCGCAGCTGGAGCTTGGACTGGCGCCTCTGTTTCCGCGTGTGTGCGTGTCCCTCTACTCCAGCAAGCTTACGAGAAAGAGCCAGCAAAGCCGGGAGAAGTGGAAGGTGATGAGCAGGCCGAGCACGGGTGACAGAATGAGGGTGCACACTTGCAGAAAGACGGGCCGGACACGCGGCATTTCGGAGACAGGGAGACGCCCGGCTGAAATGGACTGGGGCTGGCCCCCAAGGCAACACGAGTGGAAGCCGCCGGGCAGGAGTGGGTGACGCGGCCTCATCCTCCTTTCTGGACTCCTTGGTAGTTCTGCCTTTTTTATTCTTAGTCTTTAGACGCTTAATCTGTTTAACACTCCAGTAATTACATATAAACTGTCCCCAGATCTCAAGGAGCTGGAACTGGCTGAGAGCCCAGTTAGGCTTGAAATTGCAGTTGACAGCGGCAACCAGCAGCTGGCGCTGGACGCTCCACCCGGCGGAAGTGCGGGGACAGACAGGGCCTCAGACAGCCCCGAGAAGTCACTCCTGTTGACACGCTGGGTGACCAGCAAAAGGGTCAGCTCATCCTCAGGACATTCCAGGACACTGTTAGTGAGGCTTTTACTGCCCCTGCTCCAACTCTGCACTTACATATTTCTGAGTGGATTTTTAAAAATCCTTCTATGACATAACAGACTTGGAAGAAATCCTGTTTATTTTGGTTTTCTTTGCCATGCTACAATGACTTAAGGAACTAAGCTTCCAAATAATAATGGTGATTTACCAAGACAAGGTCTGAAACATTAGCCAAGTTGAACAAGTAGGTATGGGTAGCAAAATAAAAGGTTTCAGATGTGCTTGGTTTTAAGATAATAAATATAACTCTCCCGTTATATAAAATTAGTTTATTCTTTTTCTCTCCCTTGGCTATATGTATTGTTTCTTGGCTTTTTAAAATAAATCTTAAGGGGGGTGGTATATTTCCTTTGGCTAAAGCAAATCTGGCTCAATTTCGTAACACCAGGAAGAAATCAGAGCCAACTTTGGCTAATGAAATCTGACATTAACTCTTCTTTTATGGGTTACCTTCTTCCTGTTATGGCCTCTTCATATTCAGCATGGTGGAAAGATGTCACAAAAATACTCAGAACAAAGCTCTATTGTCCCTGGGAGTGCTGTGAGAAGGAACCCGGCCGGAAACCCCGAATTTCTGCCATTCCAACAGCCCAGAAAGGTGACTTGTCCAGGAGTCTACGGATTGGTCTACTTTGGGGAGAAAAGATCTGTTTGATTCACATTGTTTTTTTTTGCTGTCCTGTGCCCACGGGTATTGTACTACGATAGCGATGCAGGTAGATAGGAGTAGGCAGCTATTAATGACCACCACTTCTTCTATCACTACTTGGGTACTTATTATATGCCAGGCCCTGTTTTACATCTTGTATAACTAACTCATGTTTCACTTTCACAAGTCTCCCAGGTAGTTTTTGTTTCTACTGTACAAATGCAAACAATGCTTAGATAAATGGAAGAATCTGCCAAAAGCCAAGAGCGAAAAACGGCACCAGGACCTACACCAGCTGCGTCCGACCTCAGAGTCTTCAGTCCAGGATGTCACACCTAAGTGAGCTTACAGCGGACAAGTACAACCAGGGCGACAGCTAGATGCGTCTGGCACCCAAGCTTTTCATGGACAGAATCTTCTTCACTGAGAAGGAATAAAAAAGGCTTTTGAGTTTTCTTCCCAGAATTCATTGTTCATAAGCCCCAACTTCACCCTTCAGAAAGGGCAGCACAGATGCCCAGGCTGTGCTCGGATCTGCTCGCTTTGGGTTTGCTCTGCCAGGAGCGGTGTTTCTCTCCTTACTTCTTTTTCTTATCTCTCTTTCTTTCTTTTTTCTTTCTCTTTCTCTTTCTTTCTTTCTTTCTTTCTTTCTTTCTTTCTTTCTTTTCTTTCTTCCTTCCTTCTCTTTCCTTCCTTCCTCCCTCCCTTCTCTCCCCTTTTCTCTCTTTCCCTTTCTTTCTCTTTCTTTCCTTCTTTCCTTCCTTCCTTCCTCCCTCCCTCCCTTCCTTCCTTCCTTCCTTCTTTCCTTCCTTATTCCCCTACAGAGAAAATTTTAACTTGATTTAAATTTAAAATTTAGACTGGGGCTGTGGATATAGTCTGGAAGTAAGGTACCCTGCCTGTTGTGCACAAGGCCCTGGGCTCAGTCCTTAGCACTACAAATAAAGTAAAATTTAAATCACGGCTGCCATCCTTGACAGGGAAAATTACATATAAGGAAGTAAGGCTGTGTCGGACAAGTTTGAGCTTGGGAGGATCCCGACTACTCACGATATCTAAGGCTTCCCTACCCACAAGATCCAAGCTTTGCTCCTTTGGAAGTGAGATTTTCCCCAGTGCAAAACCGTGGTCTGCAGGTACTGTATACCCTGAAATTCATGAAAACTCATCTCCAATGCAACACTGGTTAGGAGGTGATCAGGGCCTGAGGCTCCCCTCACGAATGGAACTGAGGCTTTTATAAAAAAGACCCTGCACCGAATCTGTCCCTGTCTGCCTCCCTTCCTTCTGCCATGGGAGGACACAGCACGAAGGTCCTCACTGGACCAAACAATGGCACCTTGATCTTGGATTTCCAACCTTCAGAACTATGAGGAGTAAATTTCTATTCTGTATAAATTACCAGGTCTATTGTGTTTTATAACAAGCAGCAGAAATGGACCAAGATACATGGTCAAGAGCAGTGGTGGCAAACCTATAGCACGCATGCTGCGGTGGGCTGTTGGTATCATTGGCGACTTTGAAAGGTTCGCCATCACTGGTGTAGGGTATGCTAAACAGAGCGAAGAGAGGGTAAAACCAATTTTGTCCTGACTCAAAAGGTGGAAAATATATGGATGGTGACATATTCTTGGCTGGAATGAGGTCAAAATGCAAATGGTCAGGCAAAAATTAAGCAAGGAAATACCATTTCTTCCAAATACCTCTGTATGTCATTAAAAGACAGTAACTGTCACATACTTTGGAAGTTTGATGGGGTCAAAGGGAAATTATTTTTCCAGCAGTGTGTCATACGTTAGTGCCATGGTTTGAAGTGGGTTTAATTTTCCTACTGTGCATTTTGCAGTTAAATTGAATATTAACTCTTAGGCCAATATTTTAAAAGTCTGCGTGCTGAAATCACAAAGGGAAAGTTTTTAGTGTTTACTGTGGGCCCCACCCTAGCTAATTAAATGTGGATCTACAGAAGTGGGGCTTCCCAGGCTATCTTGAAGGGCAGCTCAAGCTGAGAACCCCGGTAAGCCCTTGAGACAGGAAGTACGGGCCTTCATCAGCAAGTTGAATGGAAGAAGCATGGTAGTAGGTCATCTGCCTGTGATTTTGGTCATTGCAGTCTTCAAAGCTCTAGACAGCTTGGAACGAAATCTTGGTTTCAGTATGTTGCCTACAAACAATCTCGTGTGTGGACTGTTGTTCTCAATACAACCCAGCAAGGCTCGTGCGGCTGTTCCAAAGAGCCCAGCCAGGAAGCGGGTGTCACAGGGAGGCCAAGCGAGGCAGGCGAGAAGTGACAAAGGCACTCAGAACACCACAGCAGAATGTGCTTGACCCACACAGGGTCAGGACTCGAGCACATTCCCTTCTATATGATGGCTCTGGGGATGGAGCCCTTACCTGAGAATCTGTAGATCTTTTACAACTTTTGGTCCAAAATCTGAAAACTTTTCTTCATCACGGGCCATGCCAGTAGCACCATGCCAGCCCAGTGGTGTACAGACATCAGACAACCTCAACTTTTGAAGCCACCCGCTAAGGCTGAGGAAGTCACTCAGAATGTCTCTTTTCTTCCTGGGCTAACTGCCTCAGATTGCTCTGTGTGAAGCTACTGGATATGTGAAATAAAAAGCAGCCCTGTGACAGTCTGCAGGGAGAATAATCACGTCAGAAGGCAAGGCCAGTGAGGTTTCTATGGGTTGGAGCACACTGATCTGAGACACGCTGGTGTTTCTGTGCCCCTCAGCCCAGTGCGCATGCCGTGTGTACTTTTAGTTCCTCTTTTTGCACCTTCAGTGGAAACAGAAGACGGCATTTGCTCCCTTTGGTGATTCTGTTTACTTCTTTTTTGAAAAAGTGGTTCCTGAGCAAAGGGGTCAGGGAGCCCAGGGAGGCACCCGACGGCCACGCTGCAGGTGTAGAGCACTGTGACTGCAGCGAGACAATGCCCATGACAGAGGCTGAGGATGCAGGACTGGCCCGGGCTGTGGCTGTGGCTGTCCTGGGAGGACGGACAGAATGACTGAGTAAGAGAGCGAGCAATGGCCCACACAGGCCAGCAGCACCTCGTACCCAGTGAGAGCACGGGGCGCGTATAGGGTCACCGTCACGATGCTTCCTGGGTTAACAGCAGCCCCATCTTACTGATAAGTAAACGTCCAGGATGAAACTTGTGAGTCCTGCAGAGCGCTCTTTCCAGTGCACGCGGGAAGGAAACGCGTGACCTATCAGGCACCCCCTTCCCCGGCCACCAATGGGCTGCACACGGGCACTTCCACATCCAGAGGGCTAGGGACACACGTGGGGCCAGACGGAGGGAAGGGAAGGTCTCCTGACCACACAGCTGTGCAGCAGGCAGTGTCGGAACTCCAAGAGTGACCCTCTCCAGGCCTGCAGCAGCTGAGAAGGTGCTGCTGTCTCCAGGTAAAGAAGAGCCAGCTCTCAGGTTGGCAGGCGGCTGGAGCAGGGCTGGATCTCAGACTGTGGCCAGCACTTCAGAGGGAAATGATGGACCCGTGCTACACAGCCACACGCAGCGCTGTCACTGTGTCTCCAGACTTCTATACAGTCGTGTGACACTTAGACAGCAGTATACCACAGACTAAGCAGTGATGGCACCGCTAGGCAATGAGATTTTCTTTTTAAGTACTGTGCGTTGAACCAAGAACATCCGCACTGAGCTGCATCCCTGGCCCTTCTTTACTTTTATTCTGAGATAGAGTCTTGCTAAGTCACTAAACTGCCCAGACTGGGCTTGAATTTGGGATTCTACTGTTTCAGCCTCCCAGAGTGCAGAGATTATAGGTGAGACAGTGCAGTCCGATGGGATCATGGTTTTATCTGCAGCTGGGCACTGACAAAAATTTTGTTATTTGTCGCATGACTGCATGTGGTTCCTCACACAGAACGGTCCTTAGAGCGCGACACTTTGCTGCCCCCACTCACTGTTTTCTGTCTCTCTCTCTCTCTCACACACACACACACACACACACACATGTGCGCATGCGTGCGCACACTCACACACTCTTATTATGAGCAAGACAGGGAAAGAATACAAATTCTAGAGCCCTGCTTACTTGTACTTTTTTTACCCTTCATATGAGGACAGAGATGTTAGAGGAGACCGAAGTACTTGGAAGCAGCTCAGTGGAGTGCACTCACTTGAATCTGCTACTCATTAAGGACATTCCATAGACAGCCACGTCCCACCGCCCGGAGGAGCACAGTCTCGGCAGCCCCCTTCACACTTCCCCAAAGGCAGCACTGGCCCCTCTGTCCCAGGGACCTTGAGCTTCACAGCACCCACACAATCACCGGAAGGTTGCCTGTCTCCATGCTGGGGTTCACATTACGGTTCTTGGGCCCGGGCTCTTGGTAATGCACACGAAGGCTTCTTTTATGTAGAATTCAGCTCTGCAGGGAAATCTGTTGTATACGCCGAAGCAGAGCTCAACTAATTCCCCTTGCAAGGGGCTTACTTACTAGTAATGACCCCAAGTAATTCCCTTTTCTGCTTTTCTCGAACACCCTATGAAGAGTCTGTCAAGCCCTGGCCCCAGACCACGTCATTTCCAGCAAGGTATCCCGCCCCCCGTGATGGGGCTCAAGCCAAGCCACCGGCCGCCTTGCCCCGCAGGTGCTCCGTGGACTCTGCATACGCACCTGGCAGCTATCACCCAGAGCTGTGTGATGCTGTGGGTGACCTGGCTCTGGAAGTCCCTTACGAGTTCCTGTGTTCCTTCTAATTACAGCGGCTTCCTGAGGACCTGGCAAACAGCAGGCCATCCAGCTCGGTGAACTAACTTGCTTTCCTTCCTTCTTTTTCTCCCTGCTTTTCCTCCCTTTTCCACTTTAATGAGAAGCACCCATATTAAAAAGGAACCAAAGGCCCCTCACCGAGCGGCTGAATGTAATCTCTCAAGCAAAGCTAAAATCTGCCCCCGGAAATTCCAGCCTAAATGAGAAACTGGAACTGAAAATACAACCTGTCTCAGTATCAGTTGCTGGAAAACATTTGCCATCTAAACACTGACAGAAATTAAACAAGAAACCTGCCAAAAAGCAGGAGGGAAGAAAGACCCGGTTTTGGTGTTGCCTCACCTATTCTCTCAGGCTTTGTCTGCCTGGCTGTCTGGGCCTGTACTTGCTTCCTACACTTGAGAAAAAGAATTCAAATAATTATGCTCAAAACCCCTAGCAAGCCTTTGAGATAATGGTGACACTGGTGAGTTGGAAGTGGAAATGAGCAGCAGTTGGGTGAGCCCTGTGTAGTGTGTCTGAAGGATCCTTTAACAGGGAGCCCTCGGGTCAATGCCAAACTGGACTCCAAAGGCCACTGTCACGTTTTGGACCTAGAGTGTCCCCCGATGCCTCATGCACTCAGAGGTGGGGTGTTGGAAGGTGACTGAATCCGGGCGCTCTGCCTACCAGGGAATGAATATACTCATATATTCACAGCTGAGCATGCCGTCAAGAGGTAGGGCCCAGTCAGAGGAGGCGGCCCTGGGGGTGTGAGCTGGGGGTGCAGCTCTCCCTCCCCTGCTCTTTCACTGTTTCCCGGCTGTGACTGAGCACCTTGTTCACGCCCCACCCCACCCCCCGCCATTCCACTTCTCTCTTGGAGGCAGCCGCCCATGGACTGGAGCCATGCACCTACAAAACCTCTTTTCCTCTAAGTTGTGAATGCTGGTGTTATGGTTTGTGTCTGTGTGTCCCCCCAAAGCCTCATGCAGTCATGGGGCAGGCTTTTAGAGTTTGATTGATTATGGGTGTGAGAGCTGCACCTGCCCTGGGGTGGATAGTTTGCATATGTAAGGAAGAGGAAGAGGCTGCTTGAGGCCATTCCTCCCTTTTGTGCTTGTTGTTTTGGCTGTGTTCTGCCGCCATGAGCTGTAGCCCTCTGTCATGTGCCACTCTGCCTTGTAACCTGCCAAGTATGGACTGAAACCTCCACAAACTGTAAGCAAAATAAACCTTTCCTTCCTTAATTTGGGGTGTCAGGTATTTTGTCCCAGCAATGAGAGAAAAGTAACCAGGACCGCTGGGTATTTTTTCTGAGGGACGAGAAAGTAGCTAAGACAGCCAGTTCATGACAACAGGAAGAAAAATGGGGCTCACAAAATGCATATTTAAGCAAAAACGCACCTCCTCTGTGTATAGCAAGTACGGCAGCATTTATTCTACAGCATGCACTTGTTACAGAAACACTTTTCTACCTATTCATATTCACTGACTCCTTCACGACGGTCCTCACCCTTTTTAACCTATCATGTGGGTAGAGGAAGATATGGAAGACAGCATTCATTCATCGCTATGTGAAACAGTCTGTGAAGCCTACGAAATTGTCACTATTCATACCGAAGAGAAGTTGAGCCTCGGAAAGGTTATGATATTCCTAGGATGGTCACGATTTGAACCCATGTCTGACTGGTCCCTCTCTTTGCCCTTAACCATTTACCCATACTGGCTTCTTTTTAAAAAATGGAATGTCCACAGCTGACCGCAGGAGAAAAGGGCACTAGGTAATTTAAAACTTGGCCAGATTGAAACCTGCAGTCTGTTGGTCTACCTTCATAGCTCAAAGACAGGGGCAGAGTTTGGCGTAGGTCAGTATATTCAAAGACGAGAGCTGGTGGGGGTTTCCGTGACCAGGCAGAATTTAATCATCCCAACAACACACAAGGACCCACAATGCCTCAGGAACATGTAATTTCTAAAAGACAACGCCACTAGGTAGCTACAGTTAAGTCAGTAAGTTTCAATGGAAGAATATCACCTTCTTTAGCAAAATAAATCATTTTGAAAAGGAGAAAACATTGTCAACTAGTATCATGGACTTGTATAAAGACTTACCATGTGCCTCACACTCACTGGGATGGGTATGACAAGAGAGAGAGAGAGTTACTTCAAATACGAGTTACTTCAAATAATCAAATTCAGAGAGGGAGAAAGTGGAACGGTAATTACAGGGGCTGGAAAGAGGGAGCTGCTGGGAAACTGTAACAGGTACAGCTTCCATTCAGATAAAAGCACGCTGGAGGTGGATGGGAGAAAGAGAGAGACAGAGAGAGAGAGAGAGAGAATAACAGGTGCTTGTGAAGATGATGAGAAACTGGAACGCATGTCCACTGCCAGTGGGAATGTAAAACTGTGCAGCTGCTTTGAGAAACAACATGATGGTTCCTCACACAGTTAGAAAGAGAAACTCTGTGTTCCAGCAATTCCAGCTCTTCTGAGAAAAATGAAAACAGGGACTTGAAGAGATACTGGTTCACTGATCGTCACAGCAGCAGAATTCACAGTCGCCGAAAGGTGGAAACAACCAAAGGGTCTATAAACAGGTGAATGAAGACACAAAATCTGGCACAGACATAGAACAGAAGATTATTCAGCCATGAGAAGAAAGGAAATTCTGACCCCGACCTAGGTAAGCCTTGAAGACATGAGGCTAAGTGAAGTAAGTCACAAAAGGACATGTTGTGACTCTACTCATACGAGTTACTTCAAATAATCAAGTTCAGAGAGGTGGGAAGTGGAATGGCTACTACAGGGGCTGGAAAGAGGGAGCTGCTGGGAAGCTGTAACAGATAGTTTCAGTTCATGTAAAAACGTGCTGGGCTGGATGCTGGCGATGCCTGCACCATGCGAATATACTTAGTGCCGCTGGGCTATACGCCTAACGTGACTAAAATGGTTCGTTTTCTTATGTACATTTTACTACAACTAAGAAAATAAAACAAGTAACTCTGCTGGGAGTTTCTGGCCGGAGCGGGATCTAACAAAGGGAGAGGAGCTGGGCTATCAGTCACTTGGGCGCAGCAGTGCAGTTCCCACTGAGGAAAGGGCCCAGCAGCTGGGAAGCATCGGTCCACACCAGGCCAGGGCCACACCACACTGGGGAGGAGCTAACCTGCTTCTCCTGATATCCTTCTTCCTCAGGTATCTCCTCAGTCCAGTCTCCAAACTCTGCCAATAAACCTGAGCACGATGTTAGTACAGAAGTCAGGATTACTGATAACACTTGTGAGTATCTGTCTGGTGCTTCTGGAATGAGGAAGCCTGGGTTTATAAAACAGCAGGGACAAGTGCAAGACTGCCCAGAGTGACGGATGTTATTGCCGTTATTGTAATAATTGTACTGTTTTCTTCTGAGGTGTGTGTGTGAGATCAAACCCAGAGCCTTGTACCTGCTAAGCATGTGCTCTACGACCGAGCCACGCTGCCACCTCAGCCCCGGTACCAGAATTAATAACAAAAAGAGTAAAATCAGGATGTGGCTCATTGCAGTAAAATGACAAACAGCATCTGTTAGTCACACTGAGGGGGAGGCCACACACAGGCGCGCAAGCCCAGCTCCGGGCACCGGGCTGGCTGGGGGTCTGGCTGGTGTGTCGGCAGACTAGCACTCTTCAGCTTTTCCATCTGTTTCCCTGATTAGCTGCCGTCACATGCAGAAGACACATTCCAGTCTCTGCTTCTACTAAGAGCGCGATGAGGCTGCTCACACAGCACCGGGTTCACAAAGGTGCACAGGCATCTTCCGCCAGTGCCTCCCTGCCATTCACGAGACACCTGCCGCTGCTATAGATCAGGACAGTGCAGAGAGAAAAGGACACTTCAGAATGAGGAATTTCCTTAGCTGCGTCTGCCATGACCCGAATGACTTCCCTCTTGATCTGTAGGCAATGAGCTATGCTTATCATGCTGAAAGGAGAAGAAGGTAGCAGGAAGTTTTGAACTTATTCTAGTGAGGGGGCAATCAACAGAAAAGCCTGCCCCTAAAGCTCTTGCTTCTGCAGGGGGCGGGCAGGTGTGACCGGCTGAATCACAGCTGTCGCTGATGTGGAATGTGAACTGCGCCCGCAGGTAACTCAGAACATTTCAGAGTGAGAAACAAGCCTCTCAACTCAAACGCCAAAGCTGCTCAGCGGAAACAAGCTGTGCATGTCAAGACATTTAAAGACATTCCTACTCTGATCTTGTTATCTGACTGCTGGGGCATCTGTGGTAAGGAAATCCAGGGAAATAATAAAGAAACGTTCTGCATGGTTATTTCTAGCAGGGAGAATCTGGAGATGATCTACATGTTTTTCTCTAGGGGAATTTTAAGGAGGCTATGATGTACTCATAGGAATAGATTATTGTACAGTAATGGGTATATACACATTTATAGGATTTTTTTATAAAAATGAAAACTATAATATTGAGTTAAATGTATACAAATGCATAGTAACACACATACAAGTCTAAGTAAAAATAATAACAAGGGACAGATGGCAAGCAGCGAACACAAAACACAAAGGGCTTACAGGGTGTTCCTGGACACATTCACGGCAAGCAGCAAAGAAGTACAGGGAAAGATGCTAGGCCTGATCCATATTAAAAGAAAAGATAAATTACAGTGATGAAATAGAAATCGGACCTAATGAATTGGATTAGAGAAAAAGAAACAACACCTAGTTTTGGCAAGAGGGTGATGGAAAAAGTCCTATCAGAATGTACACACTTTGGTACGGTAAATCTTCAGTTTGGAATTTGTCCTTCAAACATACTTGTACAAGGCCAACATCCATCTAGAAGAATCATCACTATGTATTGTTTGTCATAATAAAAACAAACAAATCTGGAAAACAACATAATATAAGGAAGAGAATGATTAAATAAATCATAAGACAGCTGTGCCAGAGAATACTAAGCAGATTTAAAAGAATGAGAAAATTATACTATAGTGATATGAAAAGATGTCCAAGATATAGTAAACTATAAAAATATAATATATATTATACAATTCCATCTATGCAGAAAATGAGACATAATTTACGCTGGTATCTGAGAAGATACATTAGAATTATTAAACTGGGCCAAGGAGTATAAGGTTTTTAGTTTGAAAACTATAATGCAGTTTGATTTTTTCTCCTTTTAAATCCATTATCAATGTTAATACCTAAAAACTGGTTAGAAAAATAAAGTGAAACTGAAATGTAGTATAAGAAAAAAAGGTTGTAATAGCTGCCTTTGGAACCACAGAATCTAAGTATTGTTTTTCAATAATTCTATAACAAACATGTCATTTCTAGGAAACAAACTTATTTTAAAAACTGAGATTTAGCACAAATTCATATTTTCCCAGAATTTGTATTTTATTTTTTAAGAGCAGAATATACTTACTGGGGGAAAGAAAGCTTCTGCCGAGAAAGGGACAGAAGGGGCCTGGGTGGGTTGCCAAGGGCCTGCCTTTCCTAGGGATTTTTATGGAGCAAAACCACGAGGTGAGGTGGGTCTGAGGTTGGGGAAAAAATGGGAAATTGCAAGTTTCCCAGAATTTCCTGAAGCACAGGTACTTACTATCTGTATTGTGAAGGACTTCCAGAATTATTCAATAGCTATATATTCATGTCCACATAATCATACCAATGCCAAGAGTTAACAGAAAACTGGAGTATAATCCAAAGTTCTTATGACATTTAGAGTTTCACTGGGATGCTCTTAGTTCTTTTTATTATTATTATTATTATTACTATTATTACTATTATCTTATTTGATGCTGGGAATTGAAACCAGGACCTTGCTCATGCTAAGTACATGTTCTACCACCGAGTCCACTCTTGATGTTATAGCACTCTACAACCCAGTCCACTCTACAACCCAGTCCACTCTTGATGTTAAAGCACTGAAGGTCAAGGTACTTCTGAGGCATGGTCTTTCTTCCAGTGTTTCAGGGGACTACCCTCCATCCATCCATCCACCCATGCATCCATTCATCCACCCATGCATCCATCCATCCATCCATCGATGCATCCATCCATCCATCCACGTATCCATCCATCCATCCATCGATGCATCCATCCATCCATCTACCCACCCATCCATGCATGCATCCATCCGCACACAGTCCTGCTAGCCTACCATGGGCCCCAGTCTGTTGTTGAAGAAGTGGTCACCTAACCGTACAACTTGCTTGTAAAGTTTAATGCCTCACGGGGGAACACAGACAAATAAGAAATCAACAAATAAATATACCACGCAGACAGCTAAGCGGCAAGCAGAATATATAGCAGACACCTGTACTACATTTCAGCTCAATCAAAAATACCTCAAAGACCTGCAATTTTGTTTAGGCTGAAAAGGATTCCTATGCAAAGTTAGCACTTGGGCTCTGAAAGCATCCCCCAATGTACTTGTCCTGTGACAAATTAAAGGCAGTCCTAACAAGAGCTAATCGACTCCAGGTATACATGAAGCTGGTTTGCAGTTGTCTTTATTTATATTTCAACCCCTTTGAAGTGAGTTTGCAAAATAAGGGGCTGTTTACAGATGAAGCCTGTGGAGTTTCCCTTCTTCCTGGCCCCTGCATTTCCCTTTTCCTGAACCCAAGGGAACAAAGCAGGGGTGGAGGCTGGGTGCCTGCAGCTGAGGGAGAAGCCGGCAAGGCACCAGGTCACGTTCCTCCCTGCGCAGTGACTGGAGAAGACGACTGCTGTGCTTCGCTCACGTAGGGCAGTGGCAGAGGCGCAGCCCCGCCCAGCGGTGCAGCTTTCCAATGAGGCAGGAAACATCTTCAGGCAGAAGTCTGCCGCCCAAAACTGCCGCACTCAGCTCAGTGGGCTCTCCGTCACAGTGTTTCCCTAACTCATCCAAAGCCGTCAGATGCCTTGGCTTTTCCTGGGCTTATTTTTTAGGTACTGATAACCAGACCCACAAATCTATACGTTTTATTTCTTTTGTTTATTTGTTTGGGTACCAGGAATCAAACTCAGGACCTCGCACTTGCCAGGCAGGCGCTTGTGCCACTGAGCTACAGCCCCAGCTTAAGCAAGATCTTAGAAGGAGTCTTATCATAAGAAAAGCATATGAAACCCTGGAGTGTAGATTTCCATGAAGAAAGAGAATAGGAATTTATGCAAATCTAGGGGTACAGCTAGGGGACAGAGCTCTTAGCAAGAGGGAGGCCCTGGGTTCAATCTCTAGCGCAGCCCTCCATCCCAAATAAATTTACGGGAAGAGGTAGCTATCATCTGATGTGACCGACGCTGTGGGCACATCCCCACTGCAGGGCTTCAGCCCGCGTCCAGAGCGAGGCAAAGAGCAACCAGTGGCTCAGACCAGGAGGGCGCTGACCAGACGTAGGCCCTACAAGCAGGCCCTGGCTGTTGCGCTACCGCGGCCTTGGAAGCAGGGAGGAGCTGAGGCAGAGGACCCGTCAGGCAGTTACGAAGTCGTTTATCCAGAGACAGACTGCGTGTTGGAGCTGGGTCAGAGTGACGTCTGGGGCCGAATGGGGAACAGGAATCCACTTATGAAGGCAGAACCAAGCAGACCCGCTAGAAGGACTGGATTACAATCTAAGAGAGTCGAGAAGAACTTGAAGATCTGAGGCCTCGTAACTCTAAGGATGGTGGTGCCTCGACAGTAGGGCGGACACCCAGGGTAGTGCAGGTTTTGGAGGGGGAGCAGGTGCTCAGTTGGGCCCGCTGAGTTTGACATGCTTGACCCACGTCCACGGGAGGAGCTGAGCACACAGTTAACTCACAGGGCGCAGTAGGAGCTGGAGATACAAACTCCAGCGCAGCCAGCGTGTAGACAGCTGTGCCAGACCAATAGTGTCCCCCTCCAACCGTGACCACCTGACCAGCTGACTTTACTTGGAAATCGGGTTTCTGCACATCTAATTACTCAGGGATCTTGAGGTGAAGTCCTACCTTGGATTTAGGGGGGACCCTACACACTGCTGTTGCTGTAAGAAAATTAAAGAGGGAGGCGTGAGGCAGGCAGCGGAGGGGGCCACACAAAGGCGGCCACAGACTGGAGAGGGGATGTCGCCAGCAGCCGGAAGGGGCACGGCAGGCTTTCTCCCCAGAGCTGCGGAGGGAGCACAGCCCTGTGACGGCTCCTTCCAGGCTTCTGGCTGGGAAAACGACGAGAGGAGAAACTCCCGAGGCTTGAAGCCCTCTGTCAGCCCTAGGAGACTAATGAATGCCTTCAACAAAGTCACTCAGAAACTGAGTACAGAGAAAGGAGCCTGGGAGACCAAGTGCTGGGACACTGCCGTGTTTAAACGCTGAGGAGAGGGCAGTGAGGCGGGGAAGAGCTGGGAATGGCGCTGCAGGGACCAAGGGCAGAAAAATGCTAGGGAGATGAGAGGCCAGCTGCATCAAACGCAGCTGTAGGCCCTCTCAGAAGCGCTGACAAAGGCCCTAGGACTTAGCCCCCAGGTCACTGATGGCTCGGCAGGGTCTACTCCAGCTGGGCAGTGGCTGACCCAAGAGAGAGTGGAGTCCGGCCAGGTGCGCTGTGAGGGGTGGGACCTGCACAAGGACGTGGAGGTAGGGGACGCCTGGCTGCGATCCCCCTGGTGATAACACCAGAGCAACGCCTTGGAACACTGCAGACTTGGGCAGAGAGGTGAGGAGCGGGGCCTGCCCACGGCTGGGATGAGGACTGGCGAGGCGCCTCATGGAGTACGAGGAAGGCAGGAGGAAGAGAAGCATGAGGAAGGGAGAGGAGGGGCAGGAGAGGTGGAATGCGCTGCACGAGCTGGGGAGGGACAGGGCTGCTGAGTGGGACCAGACCGTGGGCTGGACAGAAGCGAGGTGAGGAAGTAACAGAGGATGCGGGTCGGGGATGTAGCTCAGCGGCATAAGTGCTTGCCTGGCAAGCCTGAGGTCATGAGCTCGATTCCCAGTACCAAAAAAAAATCTTTTACTGCTTGCCTAGAAGAGGATGCAGAGTACCAGTCACCCCACAGAGTGGCTCGGTGGAGGACAAGGCAGAGCCCTGGAGGAAAGAAGTCAGGACAGAGAAGCTTGACGGCACGGATCGCTATGAACAAGGACGGGCGGGCTGGGGTGAGCCGGCGAGCCCCAGGATCAGAGGACAACGGCAGTGAGGAAAGGTCAACTGATGGCTGGGACCTGAGGGCTGGGGGCCCTGGGAAATGGGTAGGCGGTCAGGAAGCGGTGAAGAGAATCAAGTGGTACCATTTCTTGTGCTGTGTCAAGAGGGTCTCGGCTCAGAAAGCGCCTTGTTCTCACCTGAGAAAACCAGTTCACGTCCATACCACCTTAATCGGGAACTGTGAGGACGCTGGTTGTGTAACATACAGGCCTCGCGGCAAGTGGGTGGGAGAATGCTAAGAACTGGGAATCCAGACTTTCCCAGAGCCGGGCTCCGCTCAGCACCAAAAGAGAGGCTCTGGATAATGACAAACCCGTTCAGTTGTGTTCTTTGCTCCTCCAAATTCAAGGCATCTGCACAGGCTTCAGCGTCAAATTCTTCACTCTTTTTTTTTGTTTTTTTTCTGGTACCGGGAATCGAACTCACGACCTTGCACTTGCCAGGCAGGCGCTGTGCCTCTGAGCTAAATCCCCAGCCCCCCAATTTTTCACTCGTAGTCTCTCCTTCCTCCTGGGTTTTTATGCCGTGAGGGATGTGAAACACAGCGCTCCTCTGTCTCTTCTCACAGGCCCAGATATTCACGTTCTACTTCCTTCTTCCCCTCTCACTTTTTCTTCGACCAATAAGGGAAGTTTTGTGTAGGAAAATAAACCCACAGTTACAGGAAGGAGAAGAAGAAAATGCTCCATTCACACCTGAAGAGTGACTCAGAAAGCTTGAAAATAACACGCATTCTTCTAGCTGCTTGTTCAGAGCCCAACGAAGCCGTGAAGTAAGAATTAACTGCTTTAGACTGCACACAGGCGGCCCCCTCTGTAAGTGGTCAGTACGTATTTGTTCAGCAGGTATTTACCGAGAACCTACTATACATGGGGCACGGTGCTCAGTGCTGAAGGTACAAAGTAAACAAGAATTTACTTGAAAATTTTAAATGTGGTACACGCCGAAAAGAAATGGACAGAAGTCAAGACAGAGAAGCCTGGCGTGGGCAGGACATTTTGGATGGGTCTCCCTTCGCGGGAGGAAAGGCTTCCTCAGGCAGGAGGGCTGGTGCCAGCTGAGAGAGGCACTAAGACAGAGGGTGCTGCGTGTGGCGGGGGAGGCGAGGTGGCGGCGCCCGCAGCAGGAGCTGCGCTGGCATCTTCCGCACCTGGATGAGCCTGCTCTGGGAGCCCTGTGGCCGTGCTGCTGCCCCTCGGCCCCCTGGGCAAAACTTTAAGCTGCTGCTGAGGCAGAAGAGGTGTCTCAGAAACGGCAAGGGGGCCAGGAAATAACTTCCCAGCAGGCAATGCAGAATTAAGGCGAAGTCCCCCAGGGAGGAGGCCTCCGAGCCTGACCTGAAGGAAACCATAGGAAATGCATTCTGGGTACCACCTGACCTCAGGATAAACACTCAGGTCACACCGTCCTTAAGCGTGGGGGGGGGGCTACATTCAGTGACTCAATGCCAAAACAATTTCCCTTTGTATTTTCAAAAGCCCAGTATTTACACAGCTACACACACAAGTGTCTTAAATCGCATGTCCTGAGGATGAGGAAGAAAGCTTTTCTCTAAAGAAACCTACAAAGTTCTGTTTTTAGAAGATGAATCATTCAAAGCCACTCTATGTAATTGCATTTCAATTTCTCTTTCTTTCTTTCTTTCTTTCTTTTTTTTTTTTTTTTTTTTTTTTTTATGTCTTTTGGAGACAGGGTCTCCCTGTGCAGTTCAAGCTGGCCTTGAGCTCACTTCGTAGCCCAGGCTGACCTCAAACTCACAACAATCCTCCCGCCTCAGCCTCCCGAGTGCTGGGATTACAGGCGTGCGCCACCACACCCAGCCAATTTTTCTGAGAGAAAAAAAAAAAATGAGTCTACTTTTTAAAAAAATAAGAATAAGGACTATAAAAAGTAAGTTCCCTTTAAGGACAAGTAGATATCAAGTTACTTTCAAGAATGTGGCAGAGGGAGTGGCTGGGGAGGGGCCAAAGGAAGAGGAAGCAGAAAAGAAAGGAGGAGAGAAGGGGGAGGCAGGCGGGAGGTCGGCTGGGGCTGTGGAGACAGAGCAGGAGGGAGGAGGCAGGACGAGGCGGGGAGCTGCCCCATCCCCCCAGACTCCTACACTGCAGGGGGTCTAACCAGCCAGGCGAACCTCTTCAAGCTTGCAGTGATGGCACACCACCACTGGCGACTCCTCCAAGATGTCCTTGTCCCCACACCCAGTGGAAGACCCTTCGTCCAAAGCGTCCTGCACAGCCTGCACGGTGGCCCTGCCTCCTCCTTAACGGACGCTGTGCTCCTGGTGTCCCCAGCCTGCCCTCTGTGTCCCTAGCCTCTCAGCCCTGTTTCTGGTTCTGCCTGGGCGGCCCTTGGCTCCTTCATGCGTTTTCTTGGGGTCCTCATCAAAGCCGCATTTGAGTGACTACGCATGGCCAAGCCTCCCAAATCTCCCAGCATATCCAGCATGTTTCTTTTCCAACCATGGATCCCACACCAAAGCATCTGACACCTAGGACACCTCTATCCGATGCCCAGGACATTGCAAACCCAGCAGAACAGAAGTGATCTCACCAGCCAGCCACACCACCCGGACAGCAGGACGCCAGCTGCTCAGTGACCCAGCCCAGCACCTGAGCACCCTGCTTCAGGTTCTACTTCTCCAGGCCTTCAGGGCAAGCGTGAGCTTCATGGCCAGGGATGTACTCCATACATGTACTCCATACACGTACATGATTAATATGTATCAGCTAAAATTTTTTAAATTTTATTTTATGGACAAAAAGTAAAATGAAATTTCACAACAAAATAATATGTGAATAACAATAGTTAATACATTACATGGTGTTATTTTTAAAGTAGTTGCTCAGGGTACAAGACATGAACATAAAAATTTCTCTACTTGATATTAGCATAAAGCTTCCTTTTTAATGAACTAAGAGACACTAACAGTATAACTGACTTGCATTTTTTCTCTTTTCCCTGCTGACCTTTCCCCTTTCACCCAGCCCAGTTCCTTTTTTCCTTTTGAACAATTTCTTCGCATTTCACAGTATCTATTGTATACTTTAGACCTTACTCACTCTTTCAGTTTCTCACACCAGGGAGACAATATGATGTTTACACGTGTCAGTCTGATTTATTTCACTTATGAGTATGGTCTCAAGGTGCATCCATTTATCTATAAAAGTCTCAAATTCACCCTTATTTATGGCTGGGTAGTACTCCATTGTATAAAAATACCATATCTTTTTTATCCATTCCTTGGTTGATGGACATTTGGGTTGCTTCCAAGATCTAACTATTACAAATTGTGCTGCTATAAACATGGGTGCACATATATCACTGTGGTACGATGCTTTTAATGCTTCTGGGAAGATACCCAGAAGGAGAATAGCTGGGTTGAATGGGACCTCTAATCCTAGCTTTCTGAGGAATTGCCACATTGATTGCACCAGTCTACACTCCCACCAACAGTGGAGAACAGGCCAGCATTTGTTATGGGTTGATTTCGTGATGATAGCCATTCTTTCTGGAGTGAGATGGAATCTCAGTGTTGTTTTAATTTGCATTTCTCGAATGACCAATGATGTTGAACATTTTTTCACATATTTATTTGTTGTTTGTATTTCTTCATCTGAGAAGTGTGTGTTCATCTCAGATGCCCATTTTCAGATTGGGTCTTTGCATTTGGGCGGGGGTGGTCTGATTTTTTTCAATTCTTTATATGTTCTAAAGTCCTTTGTTTTTGTTTTTTTGTTTTTTTTGTTTTTCTCCGGTACCGGGAACTGAACTCACGACCTTGCGCTTGCCAGGCAGGCGCTTTGCCACTGAGCTAAATCCCCAGCCCCTCTAAAGTCCTTTGTCTGAGGGACAGCTGGCTAAAGTTGTTTTCCCTCCCTGGGCTGTCTCTTCACCCTGTTTGTGATTTCTTTTGCTGTGCAAAGGCTTTTTAGTAAGATGGGATCCCACTTGTTGATTCTGTGC
Source organism: Chinchilla lanigera (assembly GCF_000276665.1). NCBI lineage: Eukaryota > Metazoa > Chordata > Mammalia > Rodentia > Chinchillidae > Chinchilla > Chinchilla lanigera. The sequence continues at coordinate 15,077,601 of NW_004955454.1, read as the reverse complement.
TCAATTAAAACTTTTTAACTTTAAAAACTATTTATGTGCCTGACATTAAACACTGTATTAATGCAGTGTCTTTATGAGCCTTTACTCAGAGCAACAGCAGAATCTTGTATCGGTGTCATCTGAATCATTAACCGTAACTCGTGAGTGATGGCTGCACGGACATCTCGGTGGATGTTCTCTTGGTCACGGAATATCAGAGGTGTGGCCGTGAGAAACCTAAGCTGTACCTGTCATCTTCCGCAGGAGGACACCAAGCCTTCCAACGGCTTCCCCAGCAGAAGCAGGCTGCCTGGGGCTCAGCTCAAAGCTTTACCCACCGCTCACACCACCTGCAGCTCCGTGTATGAAATTACAGCAATGTTCTGTACAAAGAGGTAACCCCAGAGCTGTATGCTGCGAACGCTATGGTTTTTGAGCAACAGCACCTTACTGACCCACATGAAGGGGCCATCACGTCCTGATCACCAAGTGGCCCCTTATCTAGACCAGGGTCTAGCTCAGATCACTTTATGGAATTAATTCTCACTTCAGGACTGGCCTTTTCTCCTTCTGAGGAGGCTCTTGTGCATGCACGACAGGGCTCAGCAGAGAGGCACGTGTTAGCATTCTTGTGTAAAGAGGTGAGATTACGGCCTGAGTAAGGCACTGGCCTCCTGGTGAGAGCATAAGCCAAGTCGGGAAGCAGAGGTCTCCACCTGCCTCTGAGACGGAGTCACTATCCCAGTGCTGCTCTTCCATTTAAGAAAACTAAATGTGGTGACACCAGTCAAGGGTTTACATTTATACAGGTTTTGAGAAGAAAACACTTGCTGAATTAGGATACGGTGGCAGCAGTGGTGGCGGTGGTGGTGGTGGGATGACGTTGAGGAACAGACTTGAGCCTGAAAACCTAACCCATCCCTTAGGTTCTTTACAGAGACAGAATGAGAAGAACCACCGCGGATGCTACTGGAGGATACCTCAGAACCTTCCCAGAGCAGCCCCCGCCAGGCCCTTCCTGCCTGACTTGCCGCCATCAGACGGTAGGTCCTCACCCAGTCTTATGACAAGGGACTCCACATCCGTGTAATGAGAGTGCTATGAAAGCTCTCACGTTAAAAGGCTTCCTACTCACAAGGGTTGAAAATTACAAAGTAGACTGAGGTTTCTTCCCTTCCTCATTTTACTAATTTTGAGCTGAAAATGGGACTTAGAATTTTATACCGGGGCAAAATATATCCTGAGCACAATCATTACATGGTAGCAAGATCTATGCTTCGGCCATAAAAATTTGGGGGGCAGGAAAAGCTCTAGAAATCATTAAGTCTGATAGGAAAAACTCAGGTAGGGGACATAAGCCTATCACCACAGTGCTGGGTACAAAATGATCACAAGAACAACTTCAGCTCTGATCCTGGGCAGCGTGAGGACGCAGAAGAAGAGCCAGGATCGAGGTGCGACAATTCCGTCTGCGAGCTGAGCAACCCTAGACAACTCCAAGTTCACGTCCATAAAACGTGTAACAGAACAGTGTGCGTGCATCCCAGGGCTCAAGGTAGATGACGCAGACGGAAGTGCTTTCTCAGCCAGAAGGAGCTAAAGTGAATGTGACTTGTTGCCATCATTCTAACAACGACCTTCCGGTCACAAATAATTGTCTGTTTCATTTTCGGTAATTTTTCCGCCAAAGAGCAATAAATGCTCCATTTTATTTGATCTGAATGACAAGATGATGATTTATTTGACCGCTATGGTGCCACTGTGAATTTTGCACGTCATTTTCCAAGTGTATGATTCCGTCCTTTTCTCTTGTCAGGGGTAAAAGCTGGAGGGAACGTCTACTCAGTCCCACCGCACTGCAGTATCGAACTTCCTTTGCGAAGGGGTCACTTTCCTACGTCAGTACTGAAAAGCACACAGTCGCTTTACCCAGTTCAAGGTGAAATGCAGTGAGTAAATCTGCTGTCGTCAAAATTCCTTCCTCTCTATTGACTAGGGAGAGGAGCCTGTGGGCTGGGGCACGGTCGGAGTGCAGACTGTACTTCGGCTCTGCCGCGCCTTTTAGAACTTAACCTGGGACCGAAAGTGGAGCAATCTGCGGTCACATGAGCGGGGCAGCGTCATGTGCACCCGCCACTTCTTGTTGGGGTGTCTGGAGAAGCGAAGGTGGGGCAAGCAGAGCATGAGGAAGTAGGTCATGGGGAGAGGAAATACAAGGCCAAGACACAGTGGGAAAAGTCCCACCTCTGTCCCTTACCATCCCCTGTGATTAAGTAAACGAAGTAATTCTACTCTAGTAGCCATTCTTTGCTGTGAAAAACTGCCGAATCTAATACCCTTAGCAAACATAACTCTTGACCTACTGGCAATGCTTAGAGAAGAAAGCTAGCATCAATATATTTTACAGCCTACTAATTGTTTAATCAAAGCTCTCACAGTAAATGGACCGGTGTAATTTTTCTGTTGCTTTATCCCTAACTTCCCACCCTAACTAGTAAGGTGCAGCAAAGGTCTAGGAAGGTTGGGTTATCTCAGGATACGGGCACGCGTCATTAGCTTAGGCCAGCACTGCTAATATTTACTGTTCTCATGTCATTCACTATGGGAAAGCGAGAAAGTTAATCTGAGGCGCTTGATGGAGAAGGAAAGGTGAAAAAATACAGAGATGGCTTTGCTGGGACAGAGAGAGGGCCTCAGAGAGGTACATGGAAAATGAGGCACACCAGCTGGTCATAAAGGAAATCGAGGGCATTATCACGCGGTGAGGCACCAGGTATGGTTCACAGAAAGCAGACACGGGGGAGGATGTGATCTCGGGCGGAAGTTGAAGTGCACAGGGGCGGGCAGGCCCCTCGTCGGCTGTCAGTACTCTAATAAGAAAAGTCACAAGCAATGAAGCAAGTTACATTTCATGGTGGGGCAACAGGCAGTCCCACCAGCTCCACATTGGAAAAAGGTCAGGAAAACGTCAGACTGAGGTTTATATCTTGAACAAAGATGAACTAAAAGGAGGTAATGTTTGGTTGTTTTTTAAAAAAAAGAATTTCACCTGGAGATGCAGCTCCGCAGTAGGGCATGTGTCCAGTCCTATCTGGACACAGCTCCAGTCGTCCCACCTGCTACTGGGCTGTAACTCTCCCCGGCACTAAGCTGTCTGCTCACCTAACTAGATATTCCTCCAGTTCACCCATGGCCACTGCCCTTAAAGGTACCCCAAAGCTCATCCAGCACGAGCTGGATGTGGTCAGCAGGTTGGCACAAAGGCCAGCGGCTCAAATGCCCCCAGCCCACCCTGTCACGGAGCAGGCCCAGGCCCGTTAACAGCAGAGCCCGCTTTAGCTGCCTGGAATCCACACCTTGAGGTCACAGCCAACGCCAGGCTTTGTGATCGTCCTGCTTCTAAGTCATAAAGATTTAGAAAAGAACACCCCGCCCTGCTTATTTCTAAGTCAGAAAAAATTATTCTTTGTAGTAACAGTAATTACAGAGGCTTTGACTTGGGCCTTGAAATCTTTTACAATGACAAGATAATGCTTTATGACACAGGCGAGACAAAGTCAAACACAAAATCCCCCTCAACAGAAGCAGGTCGTTCTCCAGGTATAATACACACACCTCCTGTGCCTCTAGTCTACCCCGCAGGGTGCTGGGCACAGGTTAGGCCCTCAGACAGGCCAGACCAGCACTGACCTCTCGGGCCTCCAGCCATGTGTCCCACTTCTCCATATCCTTGTTTGGTATTACAAACCTCCACTATATTCTTCAAGGCTCTTATTCAAATACGAGACACCCAAGCCCCACCCAAGCAGAGGACCTCATTTATTGGTGCCAAGTCCCTACAAGTTTATCAGACTTCTGCCTCCTCCATTTCCTGCCCTGCTGTCTACCCAACGCCGAGAGCTGTGCCCAGCCTGTCACCCTTCCTCACATCAGAGCAGCACTCTCAGACCATGATCTGCAACCCCTGGAGTCCCGTGAACTCCTACGGCAGAGGGCCGGCACGGGGAATCTGAGGTCAGCAAGCCCGCTGGATCCTTCCCTTCCCCTCTGCTCCATGTCAGCAGTCTTGCTCCTGTTTACGTCAGACGTCGGCACTCCTGTTCACATTTGCATTTCCTACTCAGATGAGGAAGCTACGAAGCCCACCGAGTTCTAGCAGATGAGGGGAGGGGTGAGTAGGCTGATTTGCTGATTCATTTCTTTTTTTGTGTTGGTTTTTTCCGGTACCGGGAATCGAACTCATGACCTCGTGCTTGCCAGGCAGGCGCTGTGCCGCTGAGCTAAATCCCCAGCCCCTGTGCTGATTCATTTCTACTGGAACAATGGGGTTTCCTAGCTTTCACCAAGAGGCTCTGAAGGGCTAGAGTCCATGATAGCTCCTTACCTGACCTGCACGATCTCCTTGAAGTAGGAATTACCATTCCTGCTTTATGGGCAAGTAAACTAAAAAGGCAGGACATTCTGGAGGTGATATGGCTAGGACACAAACTCTGCTCATTAGAGTCTGAACTCCACCTCTACCCAAACACTCTGCTGCAAAGTTTGTATTCTCATCCCATCTTCCTTGAAGTACATTCCTTGTGTATCATTCATTCCTTTGATCTTGTCTTCCCAAGAAGGCCTTATCAATTTCCCAATTGAAAGAATGTCTGAGGGAAGAAGTAGGCAACCTTTCTCGAGAACGTCCGTGAAGCTTTTGTGCATCACAATGGGTTATACGGTGGGCAGGCTTCCTGGCATAAACCACTCATGGCCGATACTGAGGAACGAAGTGAGTAAGTTGCTGGACGTGACTAACAGACTCAGTGAAACTACTAGAGGCAGTAGCTGGCCTCATGCATATGTACTTTTCTTTGATATACCAGGCACATGGCTGTGTTTCTAGGTAACTTGTCTCTGCTGAACTATACCTCAGGAAACATCTGACTCCAAAATAAACAAGTGAGCAGCCCTCGGTGAGTACTGGCAATATTACATGGGTGCTTTTCAGAAGGCTTGAACGAGAAAGAATGAGAAGGGGAAGGACAGGAAAGGAATATAGTTCCTTTTGTAAAGAATGCTGAGGTCGGGGGCTGGGGATTTAGCTCAGCAGCACAGCGCCTGCCTGGCAGGCGCAAGGTTGTGAGTTTGATTCCTGGTACCGGAAAAAAACAAACAAACAAAATAAAGAACGCTGAGGTCTTAATAGTATCTGTACTTTAGATTCATACCTTAAACACAATATAGGTATGATTTAAAAGTTGCTGCACTGACACATGGAAATGTTTATCTAAAGCACTGAGCAAAGGGGTTGATTCAGCCACAGTGTTTCTGTGCCTGGTGGGGAAATGATATCGGCGTGAAGAGGCTGACCTGGGTGTAACAGACGAGACCCAAGTCACATCTGGGCACGCGCGCGCACACACACTGTGTGAAACTCTCCCTACTGTCTCCAAGGACGTGTACTTCGGAAGGGCTTTTTTCCTCATAACCACACTTGGAAATTTTCAAAGGAAGTTCTGTTTCCTCAAATGGCAGTTGCATCCTGAATTTGAAGCAGGACGGTCTCTGCAAATTTACACACAAACCGGGCTTTTTACCACCTTACCTGAGCAGAAAAGTCGATGAGCTTCGGGAGCAGCACTTTGCCTCCTTCATCACTCTTGAGGAAATCCAGCAAACTGCCTGTTTACACGGGAAACGCGGGTCAGTGCGGGTCCCACACACAAGAGGGAGATCCAAACGCAACTCAAATGTCATTCCCGCCGGGGGAGGGGCCCCACAGAATGACTGCTTTGCAGTGCTACGCGGGCTTTCCCTGAGACTGGTCACACTCACTTCCTTCCAGTCTTTGACCTTTGACCTGATATGAAGCAGCACGTGCTCCAGGTGAGGAAGGACACTGGTGGACAAAGCCTTTGTCTCAACATGTGTGTGGAGTAACACACGTCCAAGCACCTACCATCCTAGTTAGCTTCCTGTAGCCAGGTCCTTAGTGAGCGCCTCTGGAACAGAAAGCCAGCCAGCAAGTCCTCATAGAGAAAGCCGTCCTCGGACACCGGGCTAGGCTCACCCCCAAATGCCTCCAGAAAAAGGCGCAGGTTCTGCACATGCCACAGGCCTCCTCAGTAGTATCTGAGGAACCAACTGTGCGCTGGACAAAAGGTCAAACCCATCTGAGTAGGAGTGTGCTGAGAGACAAACTCTCCTACTCCCCGGTCTCGTGTCTAGAACGAGACTGCCGTTTCCCCGGAGGTGAAGGACCAGTCTTCTGAGCAGCCTTGGTCACATCACTGACTTCAGGTAAGTGTCAGTAACGCGAGTGGGCACGGGAGCTCCACTGGAGTCCTTGTGTGGATGTAATCACAGACAGATATAAAGCACACGACATGGTATTTTGCAGGCAGTAAGTGTTCAATAAATGTTATACTATCTCCTCACCTCTGACACAGAACAATAGCACTTAGCCCTTAGCTGCTGAAAAGAGTCATCTGTGGAAGGTCTGGAGAACAATTTTGGAGGTAGTGGGCTCAATAAATGTTTGGTACTGTTACAAAGAAACCACTATTGCTATATTTATGGTTAAGTATCATACTCATTAATTCAGCAACATGTGCTGGACCACAAAGCATCTGGCCCTAAGTCTGGTTTCTGGGAACCAGCAACCCAAGGGATACGGGTTAATTTGTTTGTTCTGTTTTATTTTTAGAAGGTCTTTTTGGAAGGACTCTGAGTAACTGCTATCCCTAAATGTTAACAGATACTCAACAATATTTTCTCTTTCTAACCTCTTTGGCTACATCACCCGTTAATCTCCATTATGCATGAGTGATTATTAACTTTCTTCATGCCTTTCTTGCCTTCACTCATTATTTCTGAAGACCTAAATCTTTTTTCAGATCATTTAAAAGTTTGTTAGTATCTCTACAATACTGGGGAAAGAGAACAAAAGAGGGACAGCGATTCGAAGCCTTTTTTCTGAAGGTGATAACAATGGAAGAGAAGATTGTTGTTTGGGATGCTTCTTTAGATGTTCTGTAATTCCACATGAAGTCAACCTCCAAGTGTTTCAGATATGTTAACTCGTTTTTGAATTCTACCCAACCACTGTACCACCACTCCATGTCCTAAGCCCCCATATTCACTGTAACCCTGACCATTTTGATAATGCTAAAGAAAAAAATGAACTGGTTGTATCATTTTGAGTATTCACCTTTTAAGGTATAACAAAAATATTCTCCTTTGAAAGACATACTCATTTGTTTGACAAATACTGTGTTCACTAGGGTCTCTTACGTATATGGAACTATTCTTGGAGCTAACAGGCATAAGCAAGCAGATGCACAAAGAACAGAACTATATATCAATTTTATGACATGGGTTAAGTTCTCATGTGTAGATTTATAAAAATGGTTTGTTTTCTTTTTTTTAGTTTTTCAATAGCAAGTATGTTATTATAAAATTAAAAGTGGGTGTTCTCAGAACTTCATAGTTTGGTTTTTGAGTCTGAAGCCTTTTAAAGGTACTGGCAGTTTGGAAATATAGCTAGTGGCAGAGTGTTTGCCTAGAGTGTGCCAGGTCTGTGGTATAATCCCTAGCACCTCAAGATAACTGAAAGGAAGGAGGGAAAGAAGGAAGGAAGGAAGGAAGGAAGGAAGGAAGGAAGGAAGGAAGGAAAGAAGGAAAGA
>NW_004955454.1:15064447-15066130 GCF_000276665.1 Chinchilla lanigera | reverse complement strand
TCAAACTCTAAAAGCCTGCCCAATGGCCGCATGAGGCTTTGGGGGGACACACAGACACAAACCGTAACACATGGGAGAAGGCAAGGGGAAGCCAGGATATTATGACAAAGGTCAGAACAGCAGTTGTCTCTGCGGGCAGGCGAGACTGTGGTGGGGAGGGACAAGGGGGACCCTGGAGCTGGCAAGTTTCCACTCTGAGCGCTCATGGCTGCCACGCAGGTTTTCACTTTGTAACTCCTTGTGAAATGGAATACTTACGGCGCCTTTCTATCTGCTGTTACATCCCACTGTACTAAAAGTGCTCCCTTCGTGTCACTGTGAAAACAGTGGTGCTCATGGAGACCTTTATTCTCGAAGGATGAAGAAAAGGCACGCTTTTCAAGGGTAGGGGAAAAAGCGATCAGAAAACATCGCAGCTGCTAAAGACGCTAAAAATGCAGGTAAGGAGCTTCAGAGGAACAGTGATTAAACAGCTGTGACCCACAGCTCGAGGAGGAGGAGGACGGCAGCAGCTTCTGCTAAACAATCTCTCAGGACTGTGACCCTGAAAAGCGCACGGCAGTCTTCATCCCTACCCGAAAGGCACAATTTTTAATCCTTACCAAGGATCCAATCACACCTTCTGGTATTCCCCAGTCCCCAGAAGCTTCTTTAACCTAGCCAGGGATATTTGATGGTAGTGACAGAAGGAAAACGGTTTGAAAGGAAGCTATTTTCAAGGTAGTGAAGAACTTCTAGTGAAGAGTGACTTTGCCACAGTTAAAGAAAGCTGGTGTGACAAGCTGAGAAAGTTCAATTCCAGGGGCGACAGGCTTATCAAAAAGAGCCCTCACACCACGGGACGGGAGCGGGTTCAACCCAATGCGTGGAGCTGACATCGGAAGTTGGCTGGTGACTAATTTCGGTGCAGTTGGCTCTAATAAGAATGCAGCAAGCAAAACTGAATTAAAAATGTTTGCTTTTGTTATGAACTCTTCTCACAGACGGGGCAGGATGAGGAAGCACCGTCTGTCCCTCACTGTTGAGAGCAGGCATGTCACCCAAGGCAAAGGTCAAGTGGGTCACACGAGCAGGAGGAAGCAGCTTGAGGCAGGGAGACCTCTGCCTTCCACCTCCTACTCGCCCCCTTCCGCCGAGGGACAGGTCATTTCTTCGTGTCTGTTCTCTGTATCTCACACCGAACAGATTCTGATCATAAAACGTCACAAGTAGTCTGTGAGCGCTTCCTCATGCTTAACAAACCTACTGACATCTTTGGTTAACAATGTACTAATATTTTTCCTGTCAGTGAGAAAAGCTAGCCTGCTTATCACTTGAGAAATAAAAGCTAAGTTCTGGCCGTTGAAATTGCACGTGGTTTGCTGTTCCACCCTCAGGTGGTCAGATCAGGATGACACGCAATGAAGGGGGGCAGCCTTTGAGCTCTGAGACATCGAAGTAGCAGCAACCACTGTTCCTTTGATTCACTCTCCGTCTGCTTCTGCTCTATGTATTCAGAAGATTGCAAAATTATTCCAGCAGCTGACAGCCAAACTCGCAGGTACTATCAGCAAAAGACCTCACATTGAATATCCTTCCCTTCCCTTCCCTTTCCTTCCCTTTCCTTCCCTTTCCTTTCCTTTCCTTTCCTTTCCTTTCCTTTCCTTCCCTTCCCTTCCCTTCCCTTCCCTTCCCTTCCCTTCC
>NW_004955454.1:15061003-15064347 GCF_000276665.1 Chinchilla lanigera | reverse complement strand
AAGGAAAGAAGGAAAGAAGGAAGGAAAGAAGGAAGGAAAGAAGGAAGGAAGGAAAGAAGGAAGGAAGGAAGGAAAGAAGGAAGGAAGGAAGAAAGGAAGGAAAGAAAGAAAGAAGGAAAGAAGGAAGGAAGGAAAGAAGGAAGGAAGGAAGGAAGGAAGGAAGGAAGGAAGGAAGGAAGGAAAGAAGGAAAGAAGGAAAGAAGGAAAGAAAGAAAGAAAGAAAGAAAGAAAGAAAGAAAGAGAGAGAGAGAGAGAGAGAAAGACGGAAAGAACGAGAAAGGGTGACCCACCCTTGGCCATGTACTCGGTGATGATGTAGATGGGCTCCTCCTTGGTGACCACGGCGTACAGCCTCACCAGCTTGTCGTGCTGCAGCGTCTTCATGAGGTTGGCTTCCTCGAGGAAGGCTTGCACAGACATCGTGCCTGGCTTCAGCGTCTTCACCGCCACCTTCGTGCTGTTGTTGTAGTAACCTAGAAAGGAAAGGAAGGCATGCTGCGTCAAATGGAAAATTCAAAACTTTCACTCCGTAGATGCAGAGTTAGAAAACAATTCAGTTATGAAAAGAGAAAGTCTTAGATTAAACACTGTAGAGTGTTAAAATTAGGGATGGCTGGATGAAGGGTAAATGGGAATGTTCGTTCTTTGTAAAAAGTCTAGAATTCACCGAAAACAACAACATTTTAAGTAAAATAACAGAAAAAATGCTACTCGCACTCCGTATGAGCGCGCGTGGGCACACACACACGCAGAAACCACGCCATGGTCCCCACTTAAGAAATATCAGCCTATTTTATAGACACACACAGAGGTCACGATGTGGCAGAGAATACACCAAACTATACACTGAATACTGACTATCTCTAATCATTCGATGAAGTTTAATTTTGTTTGCCATACTTTTAACCATTTACCAAATTTTTAAAATGACTATGTTATTTTTGTAACCTGAAAAAGTGGTGTACACACACACACACACACACACACACACACACACACACACACACAAACTTTGGCAGAGTCAAATGAGCATTTCCCAGAGTTTGCTGAGACCCTGGGTCAAGGGCCTCTCTGTGCGGAAGTGTCTGGTACTGAAAGGGAGCACGACCGGCCACCTCTCTGTGCCCTGGAGACGCAGCGGGCACGCTGGCATCCTTCCCAGAGGGAAGCTGGATGGACTCGCCTGTTTTCCTCGCTGTCTTGACCACAGGATACCTGCTACGTACCTCGTCATAGCTCACGGGACGCCCTCTGCGAAATCCTGACTCTCTGATGCAGTTCCCTCAAAGCATCATATTTTTGGAAGCTGTCTCAATGAAGAGGTTCATTTTAATCCTGAGTTATCTCTTGGGAAATCCTTGTCTCCGTGGTTTGGCAAAGCAGGAATATGAATAACCATGCCCCATTTTCCTTTTCTATTTTCATATGTCTCTTGAAAGTGCAAAAAACAAAGACAAGGAAGGAGGAACAGCTGGTGCTATCCCACTAAACCCCTCAGCTGGTCACTGCTGTTGGGTACCCTGCAGCTTTGGAGAACCTGCCCGATGCAAGGTGACGAGGGGCCCATAGTCACAGGGTCACCTCAGTGTGTGCAGCGTACAGAGCTGGTTGGAAGATGCTCAGTAAAACAGTAGCAATCACCTCGGAGTGGCCGAACTTTTTCCCCTTGTTCTTATTCTATTTGGATTCATCTGTCAGTGAGAATCTACCTTTTCAAAATAAATCATGTGTTAAAAGAAAATAAGTTCATTTTCAATTTCCAAGCCCACAAATAGGCATGAAAAAGTATAAGTCTATAGTCAATTAGTCATGTCTAGCTATTGAATTTTCTTCTGGACATTCAGACTGATTTCTCAGGGCTGGTAATGTAGCTCAGAAGCAGAACTTTTGCCCAGCATGAATGAGATCTGGGTTTGATCCCAGCATTGTGCCTCCAAGATGAATTTATTTATTAAAATGTTTCCTTTTCAATTCTGCTTATAGTAATAGTCTGCAGCATCTTATAGCAAAATGAAGACGGCAGTATAAAATCATAATTTGAACATATGGAGGACATAGTAAGAGAAAACTGACAAAAAACTGTCCTAGATCCTTCTTGAAAGCTACCACCTACACAAAATAGTAGAATAATACATATACTAAGTTGATTTGCTATCCAAATGCACAATTATAAGCAAGATGAACTTTTCAATAGGTCTTGAAAGTAACTTTCAGGTAAATTCCAACAGCAGTACTTTACAACTACATTTGAACCAAGAAAACTCCATTATAAACTTTTTATTAATATATAAAAAGGTCTTCAGTTACATGAGTATATCAAGAGCAAAGTATAGTCTATGAACAATTATGAATTAATAAGTAAAACAGAAAAGTAGGTAAAGGCTTGGATGGGCATTTCAAAAAAGAAGAAATTGCTGTGACTAACAGGTGCTCAATTTTATTAGTAACCAGAGAAAGACACTTTGGAAAATAAGTTAATAGTATTTAGTAGAGACAAAGACTTACAAGGTAATCTGTGGGGAGTTGGCCCCTGGCCCTTTGTGGACATCAAAATCTGAGGATCCTCAAGTCCCTTACATAAGGTGGCTATTTACACCCAATCCACATACTGTGTATCTTAGAGTATCTCTAGATGACTTACAACACTGGATACGATACAAATACTGCATAAGTCATAGTTAAGACAGTACTCTTAGAGAATGAAGACAAGGAGAAAAGCTTGTGTCTGTTCTTCCCAAATGTTTTCCTCCCACATTTGCTTGAATCTGTGAACACAGAACCCAAAGATATGGAGGGCTCAATCCATCCCTCATTACCCTACAAAAACCCATGGCAAATATTCAGAGCACATTTCTCACCGTTGCCAAAACCTGTGAGCAACTCTTATTTCACCAGTAAAGAGTAAAAACAAATGAAGACATAAACCACTGCGTGCTTTGAATAAACACACAAGCAACATTAGAAGGCAATGAAGACAGATGAACTGTATCTACACCGGAAACATGGATAAATCCACACAGATTTCTGGAAAAGAATACCTCACATTCAACATGATTCATTTATACAAAGTTCAAGAACAGGCAAAACTGGACAACAGTGTTTGCAGATATATACATCACCATATACAAATGTCCTAAAACTATATTTTAAAACAACCAGCGGGGATGTGGCTCCGTGGTAGAGCACCTGCCCAGCATGCAGATTCTCTGGTTTCAATTCCAGAACCATGGTGTCTTGGTTACTTTTCTCTCGCTGCTGGGACAAAATACTTTACGCCCAAAATGAAGGAAGGAAAGGTCTATTTCGCTTGCAGTTTGTGGAGGTTTCAGTCCATACTTGGCAGG
>NW_004955454.1:14997025-15059038 GCF_000276665.1 Chinchilla lanigera | reverse complement strand
TTCCCTTCCCTTCCCTTCCCTTCCCTTCCCTTTCCTTCCCTTTCCTTCCCTTCCCCTTCTCTTTCCCTTCTCCTTCCTTCCTTCCTTCTTTCCTTCCTTCCTTCCATACAAGACTAGAAGGAAAAAAAACACAATTGAAAAGAATAACTATCAATGTCCATATGCTGGGAGGGACACTGTATTTATTGCATTACCCTTTTCCAAGATGTCATCACTGGGAGCAACTGCAATTGGATAAATGGGACCCAGGGTCTCTCTGTATTATTTCCTTTTTTTCTTTTTTTGGTACTGAGAATCAAATTCAGGGCTTCACACTTGCTGGGCAGGCACTGTGCCCTGAGCTACATTTCCCGGCCCAGTATTATTTCTTTTATGTACATATATATGCTAATTTATTGAAATATAATTCATATATCATACTGTTTATCCGTTGAAAGCATAAGGTTCATCAGTGTTTTGCATATGCAGGATTTTACAGCCATCACCACAATCAACTTTAGAGCACTTGTGTGCCCCCAGGAGAAGCGCCATGCTCACTAGCAGTCCTGCAGCTAGGCTCTGGTCTGCCCTAGGCAACCGGCCATCTATTCAGCCCCTGCAGATTGGCACATTCCAGATGTTCCATGCACATGGCACCGTGTAATATGTGCTCCCCGTGTGGCTGGCTTCTTTCGCTTAGGTAAGCGTCATTCATATGTACGGTCAGGTCTTCAGTTCTTTTTACTGTCAAATGATTCAGTTTCACAAGATTTTTGCTCTTTTAGATAGCGTGAATGAGAAGTAGCATTCTGGTTAGAAAAATCCGGTATTTTCCGGGGCTCAGATTGTCTTCTTTTCTAAACCTCAATTTCTCCCAGGCACCACCTGGGTACATGCTGAATTAAAGTTCTTTAAAACTGATGCGCAAGCAGTGGGCACACGGCCAGGGGATGCCCGGGGGGCGGGGCAAGGGATGCCCATGGACAGGAAAGGGCGAGAGAGGGGCAGGGAATCAGTATTTGCAAGTAGAAGTGAAGACATCAGTTCCAGAAAGGACCAACGTGGCCGAGCTCCAGGCGCACAGCAGACAGAGCGAGGCAGAGCCGGGGCTGTGCACAGCTCCCTCGGTGCCCACCACCGCCTCGCTCTCTCTTCCTGTTGGCTCAGCCTTCAGTTTTTTGGCGTGAGCAGGCTGGGCAGCCAAGTGGCACTCTGCGTCCCACCGTCACGGCGTTGGTGAAGTTTCCCAGGCTACCTGCTTGTAGTCATGAAATTTTTTTAGAACCTGCAAGAGCGCTATCTTTTTTTTTTTTTTTCAAGAGCGCTATCTTAAGCCCTTTGCTCAAATCGATGACTTCCAAAGGTCAGCAGAGTGGCCAGCCAATTTCCTGTTTCACAATTATGCCCCTGCGCTTTCTAACCCTTGCTGCCGCTGACCCGGGTCCCGGGAAGCACACGCGGAGGCTGCCTCCGCCTTGCCAGGAAGCGCCCGAAGCTGTAGGACCGCACTGCTGACCACAGCACTCCTGACGCCAGGCTCCCAGCAGGGCAGCAAGTGCGCTCTTAAAGCAACACTGACCGACACAACCCGCATGCACGCAGCCCACGCAAGCAACTGGGTTGAGGTGCACTGGGCTGGCAGCCGCTGAGCTCTCAGCACGCATTTCTGTCCCTTATCCTGGCTTCACAGTTGCTCAAGGGAGGGCTGAGGCAAAAATCTCAAGCTCTCACTTTACATTCAGGGCGACCGCTTATACCGGATGAGTACAGTGCAACTGAACTACGGCCCGTGCCCCTCACAACTCACGTGCATCTCCCCCACCAGCGCTTCTCCACGGGAGGGTCCAGGTGCACAATTGATATTTATTTATTTATTGATTGATTGATTGATTGATTGAGACAGGGTCTCGCTATGCAGTTCAGGCTGGCCTTGAGCTCACAACGATCCTCCTGCCTCAGCCTGCCGAGTGCTGGGATTACAGGCATGCACCACCACGCCCGGCTAGGTGCACGATTTAGAGTCTGATTTCATAATTAAAGGTAGGAACATTCCATCGAAAGATAGCTTCTGGTGACTGGGGCTAAACACACAGAAGTGAAAATAATAATACAAACAGCACGAAGGGCCAGACTGGATGGTCACATAGTCTTGTTCTACCTTTCAGCAACTGATGAGAGAGTCCTTTGTGCACGTCACTGATGTGGCAACCGAAGCTTGGGAAGTCAAGCTTACTTGTAGATGGCTTCACCGTGGAGTCCAGGGCTCCCACATACAAATCAGCCTGACGTTCTCCTGCTCTCTCTTGGGCAGCTTCCTTACCTAATCTCACCAAGTGACAGTGATGTTTCTCTTGCCGTGCTACTAGGATGGCTGTGAAAAGGCACCTATAACAGAGCTGCAGAGCTGGTTCAGCCCTGCGCACTTTTCTCTCCCCTCCCGCCTCCTTCTTCAGGGTCCACACTCGCAGCTGCAGTTAGCACGTAAAGGAAGCAGCACTCAGACGCACTCAGAGACTAGGGCACGATGAAATGCAATTACAGTACGGTTTTCTCTGCCAGTGCTCTCCCGGAAGGGGTTACGCTGCAAGGAAAGGCCTGGGGGAGACGGCCGAGGCCATGGCTCCCGAGGCGAGTTGGTGAGCCCCTGAGGCGAGTTGGTGAGCCGGAGCAGACCTGTTTAGGAAGCAGGGAGGAGGACAGCGGGTGCTACGGCTGCGCAGAGATGCGGTGCCTCTAAGAGGGAAAACTAAAAACGAGCAGACTCTGATAAAGGCACTTGGGAAACTTCTTTTTACACAGCCTTAAAGATTCTCCCACAGATTACTGACCAATTACAAAAGTGGAGAAATCTTGTGCGTCTCCTCCAAAACCAGAGAGAACACTAGCAAGAGCGGAACCAACACCACGAGCCTCCTGACAGATGTGCTGAGAAAAGAGCACGGCGCAGGCCCTCAGACGCCGCACGAGGGGCCCAAGCTGAGCCACGTTAAGAGCAGCATCAGAAAAGCCCAGACTTCAGGTCATTCTGAAAATAAACTGACCTGAGTCCTGTAAGATGCGGGTGTCGTGAAAGATGAAGATCAGATGCAGGACTGTTGCAGATTAAAGAAGCACAAATGTTACCCTAGGTCGGGGGAACAGCCACAGGACATTATG
Source organism: Chinchilla lanigera (assembly GCF_000276665.1). Lineage (NCBI taxonomy): Eukaryota > Metazoa > Chordata > Mammalia > Rodentia > Chinchillidae > Chinchilla > Chinchilla lanigera. The sequence goes on along the minus strand of NW_004955454.1, from coordinate 15,055,903 downwards.
GAGATAATGAACCATTTGTAAGTTTAAATATAAGCGCATATTAAATAGCAATATGTGTCAGCGTTAAATTTCCAAATGTCATCCCTGGATTATGCAGAACTGTCCTGCTCCAAGGGAATGCACACTTGAATATTTCAAAATAAACAATCCCACACCTGCGCTTACTCCCAAGTGGCTCAACAATGTGCGTGTGTGTATGTATGTGAGAGACAGACAGACAGACAGAGGGACAGAGACAGAGAAAGGCAGAGAGAGACGGAGCAAAGTACAAGTCTGTGTTAACAACTGGTGAAACACACTGTTCACTATACTATTCCTGCCTTTGTTCTGTGGATTTGGGAAAAGAAATAAATAAAAATATCTCAAGGGGAAATATGAATAAGGTGAGTCATTTTTAAATGAGCAAATAATAGCTTTACACTTCCTCAAAAAGTTCAACCCGGACATACCACGTGACCCAGTGTTTGCACTCCTAGGATGAGTCGAAGAGAAATGAAAATATGTGTCTACACAATAACCGAACATGAAAATACACGCAGCATTATTCCTAACAGCTGAAGGTGGAAACAACCAAAATGCTCACGGCCAGATAAACAGATAAGCACATGGCGGTACATTCATATGATGCAATATTACTCAGCCAGAGAAAAGAAAGAAACCGCAGCATGGACGACACTTGAGAACATTCTGCGAAGTGAAATAAACTAAATGATACAAAAGACAAATAGTCTATGACTCCACGGCTTACATGAGTCACCTAGAATAGTCAGTCAAATTCAGAGGGGCAGAAAGTCGAAAACAGCGGTTGCCAGGGACTGAGGGGACGGGGGCGGGGAGTTGTTGGCTAACGGCTACAGCGCTTCATCTGGGTAGAGCTAGGTGAAGGTGGCAGTTGTACAACAGGCCAAGGTACTGACTGCCACAGAAGTGCTCGCTCTAAAACGATTAATTTTGTGTGATGCTGATTTCACACGAAGGTTTTAAAAGAGGAGAGACGTGAGGATGATGCTGTGACGCAGGCAGCGGAACGCATCTGGGAAGGACCACGGCTGGAGCGAGCGCCGGAGCCCACAGATCTGCGGAAGGCACGAGAACATTACCTGATGTGCGCTGCCAGCTGGTTCCGAGATGCGCCAACCAAAACCGGGAAAGTGACGCTCTCTGATTAAGGTTTACCTGAATTCTGCAGATCGTGTGAGTTCAGACAGCGCAGTGAGAATTGCTTACAGGCTGGATCAGCATCTGCTATACTGAAAAGACACTTCGGCTTTTGGGGTGCCGAGAGGAGAAAGCACACCGTGCTGCTTGTGATCCTGGGGCCCGTCTTTAGGAGGGAAACCGCTCCCTCCCAGCTCTCTGGCTGTGGCAGTGGTGTGACCATGCGGCTGCGCCAGCCCAGAAGCCCTCGGCTTCTGCTCAGTGGCGGCTGAAGCACTTTAAAAAGCTGACTGCCCCTTCTACCTAGAAATCCCTTTGCTTTCACTCACACAAAATGGGCCCAGAGAAAAGGACCTAGTCCGCTGGGTCTGACCTCCCGTGCCACCCTTTCCAGAGCTACTGCATTTTCTCATTACAACCATAAGGAGAGCACGATGGCTTAAAAGTTCTAAGTTCTTATCACAGAAGAACAGATGGGCCAAAAGAACACCCTGGAGAGAGTCCTGCTGTAAGTCTGTGCGTACCTTTGCAGCCTGAGGGGGTACTTAGCCTGAGAGGGTACTGAGCCTTGAGGAAGGGTTCATTAAGGATGCGACTTTGAGAACCCTCAGAAACTTTCTTGGTGACCCTCCCATTGCAATAAATGTGAGGGTTCTCATTAAGCCAATGGTCCTACCCATAAGCGCAGCTCTCCCTGAGATGGAAGCAAATCTCCTGTGCTTCAAATGTGCATCTGGAGAATCCAAGGATGAAAGAATTAAGAAAGAGTAGACAGAACACTCTGGAAAAATACCCACCGCTTTCTCCCTTACAACAGTAAGAGAATGATTAAGTCACAAGGAACAGCAAGAGTTGAAGTAGATAGATTTTGCAGGTCGGTGTGTGTTCCCACATGCACAGAAGAAAGTAAAGGAATGATGCTTCTGATACCATTTAGCGGCTGGCTCAGAAGCTGAAAGAAACCGCTTGCACGTTTTTCATCACTGTCCCCAGAGTGGGACACTGGCTCCAGACACACTCACCCATCCAGACTTCCCCAAACTGTCCAGCACCGAGTTTTTTCACCAGCTTTATGGACTCCCGGGGGATTTCCCAGGCATCTTTATCCCACGGCTTCTGTGGTTTGGGACTAATACACGCCTTCTCCAGTCTTCTGCACAAGCCATCTGCCTGCTCTAATTTGAAAGAGAAAACCAAGTTTAAGAAGGGCAAATAGTCCGTGTCCAAAGAGGATGCTTCCAGGGAAATCCTCTCCACATCAAAATCCATGACTATTCGAGATATAAAATTATGTCATAATTCCATCTAACCTATGTACATCCTTCCGTATACTCTGGGTCATTTTTAGATTACTTGTAATACTTAATGTGATATAAATGCTATATAAAAATTGGTATATGTTCAATACAGATTCAACTTTTAAAAATATTTCTATACTTGGTTGATTGTGGAATTCTCAGATGCAGAATCTACAGCCGTGAAGGGTCAACTGTACATACTTTGTATGGGACCCGTTTCTACAAAGCAAAGCCTGGACTATTAATTTGGTAATATCCAACCTGCCGTAGTTTACAAACTTGAAATGCTGACATAGCTATCTCGGACATCATCACGACTTGCGGAATTCTTAAGACAACTTGAAACATTTTATTTTATCCTTTGATACTGCCAATGTATGAAAACAGCAAGGCAAAATGGCAAAGCAAAAAGACAGTGACAGATTATCACACTGAATGAATGTGGTTTCAGACTTCTGGGCCCACGTAAGTTCCACGGGGCACAGAGGTGAGGATGTAGCCACGTCACCCCTGCGCCCCCAGCTCAGAACTGCACCAAGCGCTGCAAGAGCTCAACACATGGCCAGATACACGAGTGAAAGAGGATGGGGGGAGGGGACGCCATGAAAGCTGGGGTCCTTTGCTCTCTGTGTTTCAGGTCCGAAACACACTTACATTGTGCATTCTCTTGGAGAAATGCAGAAAGAAGCAGAGGTAATAACCTCTGTCCCCAGTGCTAGCCACACAAGAAATGACCTAAAGGTCATGGTACAGGCTTCACTGGGCTGGAAAGTGACCTCAGAGACAAGCAACTCTGGCCTGCTACTGCCACTGCTACTATTTCTGTTTTCTTTTACAAACTGTATTTTGCTTCTACACACGACCTATGTACACACAAACATAGACCCGCAAGACCAAATTCTGGTTTAAAACATTTGGGTCCATCATAAACATATCCACTGTGCAAAAAAAATACATTTCTCTCTAATTGTGGAACATCAGATGTCAAACAGCATTGTCGAGGCAGAAAGGACTAGCACAGTTATTTAAAAAGATCAATCGCACTGTGAATGAACAGTCTCCAATTTACAACAGTTCCATTTAGGGTTGTTTTTACTTTACCACGGCAGAAAAGTGCACCTGCACAACCATTCTGGCTTTCTCTTTTAGTGCAGTGTGACGAAACTTCATGAGCTTCTCAACACTTTAATATAAAATTGGCTTTGTGCTGTGAGATGATTTTATCCAACTACAGGCTAATGTAAGTATTCAGAGTACACCTTATGTAGGCTGGGTGGAGCTATGCTGTTTGGTAGATTACGTATATTAAATGCATTTTCAACTTGCATAGTGGCAAATTTTAATGGGTTTACTGGACTATAACGTCATCGTAAATCAAGGACCACTTGTGTATTTAGTCACAGTTAAATTTAGAATCAATTATAGAATGTGACCTGCCAGCTTTATCTAAAACAGACATGGTACATAAAATGTTTTAATACAGAAAAGGAGTATCTGACATCTTACATTTGCCGTAACAAACACATTCCGCCTTGTTCACGCTGCGGCTGTCACTTACTCTGGTAATGCTTGATCATGTCGCTGATGCAGGGAAAGGTGATGCGTGGGGAGATGTAATAGCCCCCGTTGTCCAGACTGCGGATTTTGTAGTGCTTAATAACATCGCCATGTACAGGGTCAAAATCTCTGACGGACAGAGAGAAGCTTCCTACGGAAAATAAGTGTCAGTAGAGGCGCAAGTTCGTATTCTACAAGTAAAGTCTGCATTGTACCACACTGGGGTACACATCTTGTCATAAAATATGCAAAGCAGAAGTTAAACTTGTACATAACACATAACTTAAAAAGTCTCATAAAAATTCTAGTTGACAAACGAAGCCAGCATTTTCTTGGCTGCCCAAGTTGCCAAAGTGCTAGTTTAATTCCACGATAGTTTTTTAAATTACTTATTAGCCGAACAGAAGAATAATCTTGATTTCCTTCCTCTTAAAATTTTAAGATTCACTCCAAATAATAATGCAAGAAACCCAGCAAACATAAGGCGTCGTCAGACCCGGTCACAATGACACACCTGCTGTCCATGTTCTTTTTAGCAGCAAAAGGAATTGTTTGAGTTTATTGTTACCAAAGTACAAAACTTTCACTACCAGAACTCACCATATCCTTTTTTAGCAGTTCTAGAGTATTTTCTAAACAACTGCTTCCTAAGTAGTGTCTATAAGAGACCCTGATCCACTTCCTACCTTTTAAGGTTTCACTTTCTCTGATGAGAAAAGCTCCCGCACTGTTCCCTGGCGCCAGGAGCTGTCGCTCTGCGTCCTTCCTGGTTATGTCCTTGAAAAACCACCTGTGAAGACATTGCAACGTTTCATAGGCCTCAGGCTGCGGAGGAGGCAAAGCATGAGGAATGAAAAGTACTGAACGCGGAGAGCGCCACCCTCGGAAGTCACGACAAACGCGGACTCACTCTTCTGTCTCCAAGGTGTTGACCTTGGCCACGTAGTTGCTGGGGATGAAGCCTTCTCTCTTGGTGGACAGGGACTTCGCTTTCCACCACTCTCCGTGTCTGGAATAAAAACACACACAGAAAGGTGCTTATATCCAAGACTCAAGGGCTGAACAGCAACTGCCCCAGGCTACCTGCTGGCAAGGGAGGGAGGGTGGGGACAGAGCACGCTGGGAAAGCTACTCCCGTCTATGTCGCAAAGCTGTTTAAGGTGGAAGCGAAGGAAAACAGGCCGCATAAAAGGGGCTGGTAAGATGGATCCTATCTGCAGAAGCGAAACATCTGTCATTTCCTCCGGGCCAGCTGAGAAGAGCTTTAGGATGCTTACAGGGATAGAGGCCAAGGAAATAACGGGCCATAGTTCATGTGTCAAAGTTCCCTTGTTAAAACATCCACGGAGGTGGGTGCCATGAGTGGAAGAAGCAACCATAAAACAATCCCAAGCGGGTCGGCCTCATCCTCAAGCTGCAGGGCGGGCACAGAGCACGGTGGCGGTGCCAGCAGGGCCGGTGGGCTCGCTGGTGCTCACACAGGAGGCTCCGTGCCCGTGAGCGTGAAGGAAAACACAGCTCACACGCGGCTCCTGCCTGCTCCGCGCCGTGCAGTGTTTACACAGACAGGCGGCCCTTTGTGGCGTGAGCTCTGCATCTTCACATTCAACCGGTGCAGACCGGAAATACCTTTTCAGAGTTCGGTCTGCATTACACGCACACAGGTCATTTCCCTTTTGTCACTCCCTAAATAATACAGCATAGGAGTTACTTGCATGGCACCTACATTGCTTTAAGGATGATGAGTAATTAGACATAAAGTGAGGATACGTGGAGCTTTTATGTAAACACTGCACTATTTTACGTAAGGGACAGGAGCATCTGTGGATTTTAGCACCAAGGGGGCCCTGGAACCCGTCTCCTGAGATGCTCAGTGGCGGCTGTATGCACACACACACACACGCACACACACACACACACAAAACCATGCTTGTGACAACCCATGATCAGACAGTGTCACTCCCATCTTATAACTGAAGATGCGAAGTTAGAGACTTTGTGTAAGTTTTCCAGGTCACACAGCCATCCAGAGGAAGGACCGGGTTTAGACTCAAGTTTGTGCTCAACCAAAAGCAACATTACTCTCGATCATTCCTTAATAGCGGAGTCCCCTCCCCCTATGCAGAGGGCCAGGGTGACGCTTGGATAGGAGGGTATGCAGAGCTTTATGTAACTACTACACTACTTTACACAAGGAACTAGAGCATCTGTGGATGCTCAAATCAGTTGGAAAAGTAAGCTGGGATTAAAACACTCCGAGTTCCTTATTCCTCATGCTGCCCTGTACCCCAGGGGCCTGAGAAGGGCCATGCGGCTGTGAGTCACCATGCAGGGGTCAGAGAAACGAAGCGTCCGAGCATCTTCCAGGAAGCCCCGTGCTGCCTAGCAGGGCCGACCCAGGAAATCAAACAGCTGGGACGTAAGCCAGTGTAATTTGAGTAACCAGACTCAATAAAAATAGCCGCCTAAAATACCCTGTAGATGTCACACAGACCCAAACTTCCCAAGGCAGGACAGCCTGCTGCAGAAACTGGTGTCTGCTTCAGAGGGGAAACCTGCGGACGGCGCTCACAGCCGGGCTCAGAAGGGAAACACCTTTGGCCTCCTGCTGAGTTTATGGCAAATGAAGGGTCGGGAGACCTCACACCCATTACAAGGAGCGAGTGTGGGTGTCATCCGGGCCCTGGAAGCAAAACAGGGGGTGTCTGGGCGCACGTACTCCTCCAGGACTTTCATCTTCTCGCCCTTCTTGAAAGACAAGTCATCTGGGTGGATGCCGTCGTACGGGTACAAGGCCACCACGATGTCCCCTTGCTCCTCTGGATCTAAAATTGCAGAACACAAGCAAAAGTTTCTAAGACTCCATCAGCAGAAATGATTTAACACATCCCTACAGGGCCAGGAAGCCCTGAAGAGGGGCGAGTGGGACGAGGACACACCTGCCTGCTGGGGGAGGGCGCTGAGGTCCAGAGAGCCTGCGTTCTACACACTGAGCACAGTATTCATGATCCGTCACGCCTGCCAGAACTATAATCCTGGCTCTGTGCTTAAGAAACGGTGTGCCAGAATGCGGGCAAGGTTGTGGGGGAAAAGGAACCCTGCTATATTACCGGTGGAAAGGTACAACCACTAAGGAAATCAGTATGGAGATTTCTCAAAAAATTAGAAAAGAAATTCAATTTGACCCAGCTAGTCCTTTTCTCAGTATCTCCCTGAAATAGTTAAAGTCATCATATGACAGTGATCCACGCACACCCATATTTATAGCAGCACAACTCACAACAGCTAAATTATGGAAGGGCCCTATACGCCCATCAACAGATGAATGGATACAGAAAACATGGCATACATGCATGGTGGAGTACTATTCAGCCATGAAGAAGAATCAATTTGAGTCACTTGTAGGAAAATGGGCAAATCTTGAGGCCATAATGCTAAATAAATCAGTGAAATATCTCATGGTTTCTCTTATATGAGAAATCCAAAAATAAATAATTTAAAGGTCAGAAATAGAGATGGTAGGAAACAAGAAGGCAGACTTTGGGGAGATAAGGAAGAGACCAGAGAAGGAGGGTGAGGGAAAGGCAGGCAGGAGGGAACAACCACAACTGAGGTGCAGTATGTATAGGGCCGATTCCCCAGGATGGGTGCAGTTACTACGACTGCAAAACTAAACCAGCGACAAATCCAGGTGCCCATGTTCATCAGAGCATCGTTCACAGAAGTAACCCAAACATCCACCCACGAATTAAGGACAAGCGAAATGTGGCCTCGCCACACAGCGGGCTATTACTCGGCCTTGAAAAGAAATGAAATTCTGACATACGCTGCAGTATCGATGAACCTTGAGAACGTGATGCTAAATTAAATGAACCAGGAGCAAAGGACAAACACCCGCTTCCACTTCCATGTGGCGCCCAGAATAATCACATCCACAGAGACGGCAAGAGCAGCGTGGTTCCCGGGGCAGCAGGGAGCAGATGCAAGGAGGGGTGTCTAGCAGGCATGGAGGCTCAGCCTGGGACGATGGGTGTTGCTGATGGTTACACAGCACGAGAACGTACTTAATGCCACGGAACTTAGCACTTCAATGGTTAAAATGTCAAATTTTATGTTATATATTTTTTCCTTCAATAAAAAGTAATTACAAACCTCCTGGACAATGACTTTATAGAGGCTCTAGCAGTAAGGAACAAACATTAACTATGTTGCTAAGAAAACATACCTTTAGCTTGAAACCTCTGTCCTGGTAAGAGCTGAGATTCTGGAACCTACAAGAGAATAATTATTATAAAAAATGATTTATACTCAGCCTTTTCTACTCACATTCATTTGTGTATCGTTCTCCTAACAGCAGCGCGTGGGTTCGAATTTGCTAACTGACTAAGCTGGACCGAGGGCCGCGCACAGAGAAAATTGCGTGGAGCGAGATCGCGACCTACGCGGGGCGCTGCTCTTCTTTCTAAGAGTCACTGGCCTTGCTGGCGGGCACTGAACAGGGCTCTGGGTGGCAGCAGCCCCGTGCCTGCCCACTGTCGTTTCCTTCATATTTGGTAACAGAACCTTATGATTATTTAACGTGGCAATTTGCCCCGCTCAGAGGCCTCCTGCAAGCCTCCAGCCCCGGTGCTGATGGGGAGGGAGCCCAGCAGCTCCGCGGCCTGTGGGCACTTCCAGGGCCTCCTCATTTCTCTCGCTTCCTTCTTTCTGCTTGGTCACAAGGGAAGGCTGGAGCCCCAGCAGCCATGCAAACCAAACACCGGGGACAGCAGCAGGAAGGACAGAAGCAGCCGGGCCCTGATAATTCTGCAGGATTATCACACCAGCCCACCTCCACGTTTCCTGGACCTGTAGAAAGGCATGTGGCCAGGGCTGCCGCTGGCCGCGGGGAGCAAATCCTAGCTGGTCCAGGCTCGCGCTGGGCTGACCCAGACTCCGCTGTGGACACAGAGGACGCCACGGATAGCGTGGCAGGGAAGGGAGTTGCTGAGCAGGGCCTGAATGCACAGCAGGCCACCTTCTCCCCCCAGTGCCACGGTGCGGCCCTGTGAGGTCTGGCGGCCTCGCCTAAGGAAGGCGCTGCCAGGGCCTACGCCACGGCCGTGAGCGTTTCTGCTTCCTTGATCAAAGTGATTTCATGGAACTGGAAGAAAATGGATTATCCTTCAACTGGAGTTTTTATGAAAGTCAGCCTATAAAATCTCAAATTCTGTGAGGAGGGAAAAGTACTACACCAAAGGGTCTGCCATGGGTCCATGTTCTCCTTCCAGACTTATTCAAAGAAGTTCTACACTGATTTTTTAAAAATTGAGTCATTTAGATTTGCCTAATCAGGAAATATGATTTATTTTACGTGATTCAGAGGCAATAATTAGATGAGAAACTAATTAAAAGCAGCAAGAGGATTTGCAAAGATCAGAGACTTAACGTACAAACATTGTTAATGCTTTTTGTCTTAAGGACATCTCACTGCTTGAACTCATAAGCTCCGTGATCTTGACTCATCCACCTGAGCAGCCGGGGCAGCAGGCAAATGTCACCCCGTCCAGTCCACCTTAATACCTTCCGTAAGAACAAAAGATGTACACTATACATGACTCCTATACTGGTGCTCTAGATCTTTCCTTAAAACAGCTTTTCCTAGAGGGCTGGTGGATTTGCAGCAATTTGACATCACCTCTTCCTTAGACCCAAATGCAATCAGTCCCTGGCATGCATCTGGCACAGCTGGTGGGGCTAAGAATGATATTTATGGCCACAGAGGCCAAACGCATCGGCTCATGAAGCACAGGCATCTGTGGACCACACAAGGTACAAACAAAGACACTTACAGTATACGTGAGGGAATTGAAAGATTTCAAACATGTGTACGTACATCTCTGCTTTCTAACTGGAGTTTTAATATCCCTTACTCTGAACAAGAGGAGAAAATGGACGCAATTTTGTACTAGTCTCTTTTGTTTTTCTGAATAAGGACATCTTCATTTTACCATTTAAGAACAAAACCAAAATAATAACAACAACAAAAGAAACCCTTGGGTTTAAAGCACGTAAGGCTATAGCATTGGGTACCAGAAATAAATAGGTCTTTTTACAGGGAGCTCTGAAGTCTAAAAGAAGACTATCTGCGACTCAGGTTCCTCTCATTTTACTTTCTGTTGATCATATTTATGTACTATGTAGTTCCATAACTGTACATCTTTATGTAACATGCCTTAAATTTCTACACTGAAGCTGGATATGGCGGTACACGCTTATAATTCCGGCAACCTGGGAAGCTGAGGCACAAAGATGGGAAGTTAGAGACTAACTTAGCAATGAAGTGAGGCCCTCTCTCAGAATACAGAGGGGCGAGGCATATTTCCCAGTGCAAAGGCCTGCGGTCAGTCTTCAATATCACATTGATGTGTATTTACCATCAATAAACAATTAAAGCTACTAATAATCTTATATACTTGGAGTAGACTCATTTTTATCTGTAATTTAACATGTTAGAATGGTAATGTGTATATCCAGAAACATCATGCATGTTAATTTAGTAGTATAACTTCTAGTGTGAATCCAGTATTTTTTTGTGTGTATGTTAGGTCTATAGTGCTAATCTCATTTTTTTTTTTGAGATACGGTCTCGCTATGTATTTCATGTTAAATTCACTATGTAGCCCAGGCTGGCCTCAGACTCACAGCGATCCTCCTGCCTCAGCCTCCGGAGTATGGGGATTACAGGTGTGTGCCAACACCCTGGGTTTCACTACCTATCTTAACTCACCAGTAACAGGAAAGATGGTTTTCTCTACACAGGAAAATGTGACCAAATGCCTATTTATTGTCCAATAAGTGGCTTAGTTTTCCCTAAACTTTTTACACGGTCTTCAAAGGATTAATTTATGAGGCATATCAGAAATTATTTGGGACCCAAGCAATCCATGTGATATTTGTATGCATATATTACAGGTGGGGGATTAAATAGGGCAGCCATACTTTGAGCCTGTGGTGGGAATTCTCCCCTGAGACTATCTACTTACTGGCCTTTGCTGCTTATTGGACGTTGGATCTCTCACATAAATAGTTCGGTCAGTATTACGTACTGGTTGAGTCTTCAAATCTATTCCATCGTCATTCAGATGGTCTTTCCTTTTTGATTTTATACATCCCATATTTCCTGTTGGAATATAAAAACAGTAATATTGTTTTACTATTCCAGAACTGGCTTCAAGCCATTAGAAATCTCTCCATTCAAGAAGAGAAAAAAGAATACATTTCATTCTTTACCACACACAAATACACTCAAAGGTGGATAGTTCACGAACAGGTTTGCTTGTTCATCCATTCATTTGTTCATTCACTCATTCATAAATATTGACTGAGCATCAGTGTTCTGTCATCCAGACATAATTTCTATTCTAAATATTTTTGTGGCAAAGATGAATGAATTTAAATTATGGTACAAAGTCAACGACAGGCTGCAAGAGACCTAAAAAAGACCCCTAACTCAGGCAAGAGGAAAAGCAGGCGGCCAGGGCAGCTTGGTGAAGGAGCTGCTCCATGCCTTGAGACAGGAGGGGCATGAGCCAGGTGTCAAAGTCAGCGACGGGGTTCCAGGAAGAAGGAACTTCATGCGAAGCACGGTGATGGCAGGGTGGCGCGGCCACTTCAGGAACTGGTTCAACAACATTCGGCCCCTTCCGCTAGGAGCAGGCAGGGAGGGCCAGGAGTGTGGGGGTGGGGGTGGAGAGGACAGCACATGCCGGGCACAATGCTGGTGACTTGATTTTTACACCCTGACCCATCCCGCGGGCCTCAGGTTGAACCTACACTTTAAAAACAAGGTATCTGTCATGATTTCCCAGAAGGTCCTACAGGGCAGCGGTTCCCTGGACACGGTCTAGGAAATTCTTCTGGGGCCCAGTGGGGGCTTGGTGCTTCCCACTCTGGAGCACTGCCAAATCTGGGGGCCAATTCTTAGAACTTCAGAGGAAAGAGAGGTGGCTTAGAGCTGAGGAGAAACGTGTTTGTCAGGCAGTACCGGGGAGGAGCAATGCTGAGAAACTCCCGCTGCCTCGAGCTCCTCGAACTGCTGTGGCCACGCCCCACCTCTGCCGGTTCCTCGCAGGCTCCCAGCGGCCTGGGGACTGGCCTTGTTTACCATTTCCTTTGCTAGGTATGAAGCTCTAAAGGACAGCCACGCCTCTTTCTGAAACTAGCCAGGGGTAGTTCCCAAAATAAAGGAGAAGCAAGTACTTCTTTGATTCAAAACAGCACCCTGTGTGTGTGTGTGTGTGTGTGTGTGTTGAAGTTTCTGAAATGGAGATAGGTTCTAAAGATGGCCCGTACATTGGTGGGATGAGTTTTGGGCTTGATTTGTAAGTGAGCAGGAGTTCTTTTTTTCAGCTACCTCTGCTAACTGATCATCGGCCTTAGGGTGCCTTACAGATGAGTGAATGCAGGAACAGGAAGTCCTGGAAATGCTGGCCCTGAGCAGGAGGCAAGCTCTCTGCAGAGGAGCCTTGTGTGGGTCCCCTTGGCTGACTCCGCAGCAGCCTCACTCCCATCCTGCTTCTGAGGCCCCTGGGCCCTGGCCCCGGGCCTGTGTGTGTCTGTCCTCCAGACCCCACACAGAGCTTACTGCCCCAGACCAGAGAGAGGAAGCCGTGCTCCACCCATAACACCATGATTCACGTTTGTGTGTGTGTGGCACTGTGACATGAACCCAGAGCCCTGACACTCAGCTACATCCCAGCCCTTTTAAAAAACCTTTTATTTTTTAACGTATCTTGCCGAATCGTTGAATTGCCCAGGCTGGGCTCCAATTATGATCTCCTGCCCAGCCCCTCAGCCCCTATCACTGCTAAGTGATAGGTGCGCACCGCCAAGCCTGGCTGCCACGGACGCTCTGACTGGCCATCTTCCCACCTAGTTCCGTTACCAATCCGCTTCTTTTCGGTGAGCTCCCCCGGCTAGAATGGAGGTGCGTGGGACACCAGCACCTCCCCGGCCGCCTGCAGTATTTCCAGAGCTAACAGCACCCAGCGCAGGTGCTCAGAGCATAGCTACCGAGAGAACAGACAAACAGGCCGAGTGGCTTGGGCTGCCTCGCGTGGCACAGCTGCAGGCTCACCAGGACACCTCTCGTGGAAAGGGAGGACGGAAAAGGAAGGCCAATACCCACGTCAGGCTGTCATTTTAAGAGCAAGTGGGCAGAGGCCTCTGGAGCTCACCGCAGGTGTGTAGGAAACGCAGGAGAGAGAGTGACGAGGTGCTCGGAGAAATGCAGAAGGTGCCCTACGCTGAAGATGAGCCATGGTCGGCCTACGGGAGGGGCAGGCCCAGAGGTACTCCTCGCGGAAAGGCTGCAGGGCCAGCGGGTAACTCCGTGTTGGAGTGTTTGCCTCGCACATCTGAGGCCTGGGTTCCATCCCCAAGGTGGAGGGAGAGACAGAGGGAAGCACACAGCTGAGATAGCTGGGGAAGTCGGAGTTGGTCTGGGAGAGAGACCAGGAAACTGTTAGTCTCCGTCAGGTGCTAGTGGTCCTGCGGCTGTACGGGACACAGCATCGGGGAGATGCAGGTGGAGGTGTGCGGGGTAAGGCTCAAGGTCTCAGCAACTTTTAACACTTCAGGCACGACCGGGGGGCAAAGGTGTCCAAATGTTTCAAATCTAGTGAATCTAGGGCAGAAGACAGTCTTTCATTATTTTCTGCAATTTGAAAGTTTTAAAGCAGAAGTTGGATGGGAGGGGAGAGGAGGGTATTAGGGACAACATGTAAATCGTTCTTCGGCATGGTGCGGACCCCGAGGCGCATCTGTGTGTGCGGGAGGCCAGAAACGAGATCAGCAGGCTCGTCGGGCGCTCCTCCCACAGCAAGCCCAGGACTCTCTGGCTGGAGTGATGCAGGGAACCTCTAATTCTGAGAGAACCCTAGGAAATGAGGAGAGGGGGTGGGCCAGCATGGGAAAATCTGCCCCTGGAGTCCCAAAGTGTCCAGAGGAAGAGGCGATGGCTACAGTCAGAGGGCAGCGGTCTTGGGTACAGGAATGAAGAACAAACAAAAAGGTGGGTGGGCGCGGGGCGTGGACCGAGAACACCATGCTAACACCATGTCCTCTGTCCATGCTTCGTTTGTTTACCTGCTTGTATCACCACAGAGAACTGAGAACCAAGTGTGTGTATCACAGATGAAAACTGGCAACAGCACTCCGTATGGAGAATTGGCATAACCTCATGGCTTAGACAGCGCGGGCCTCCCGTCACCCCCTTCAGGAAGAGAGCTCAGCTTTGAAGCCCTGCAGTTCAGAAAGGGAAAACCCACAGGGCACCTCTTATCATGTGGCAATCAGTAACCCAACCGCTAACCGAGTCCTGTAATTCCGCATGCTGCGTGACGGTGTCGAAGGGTAGAAAATACTCCATGCCTGACAGAAACTGAGAATGCAATTACACTTCTCCGAGTTCTGTGAACTATACTTGGCAGTAATGTGCACCTTAGTATTCTTAATTAAATGTTGATCACATGCTGCACGTCTCATTTAAGGCATTATTATGCCCTCTTTACAGAGGCTGCGAGAGGGTCCTGAGCGGAAGAGCTGGGCCTCACTCACACTCCGCTTCGGCCCGAAGTCCAAGGCTCGCACCAACCCCACAGCCTGCGCTCTATGGCTTTGCTGTGTGATGTCTGTTCTGCAAGTTCTGTTTCATTAATGACGCTAATGAAGACAGTGTTTCACAGCCTACCCTTCTCAAATGGGTATGAAACTCTTTATCACAAAAAAGTCAATAATGAAGTTAATCAAATGAAAGCAGAGAAGCAATGAGAAGAGGAAAGTGCGTGTGGTTACGCTGTGGGTAACACATCTGTGCAACTGAGCTGCATGTGTGCCCGAGTTCTGCCGGCAGGAAGGGCCAGAGGACGCCGAAGTCACTCAGTGGAGAGGAGAGGGGCCAAGCCTTCATGGGGAAGTGAGTCCCCAGCTGGAATTCTAAGTTCACCGACGGCAGACGTAAGTGCTGTGGATGATACACGCTTGGCAATGCCTCCAACACTGCTTTTAACAGCAAATAAAGGTCCATTTTCTATGGGGAGTCTCGGGTTAAAAATTATCATAATCATTGACAAGGTGACAGGCAAATACAACCCCGGGGTGTTCCTCGGGAATGCTCAACTCCGTGGTCTGAAGAGATCCAAGCAGCTGGGCAGCCCCTCTGCTCACGAGGGGCACACATCAACACCTACACCAGCTGCTGTGACAATGACAGGCTGCTGACGTCACTTTCCAGAAATTTTCTCATGGGAACACACATCCATTAGAGGGGGCCCCTCCTAGTTCAAGGGCCTTAGACTATTAAAAGAATAATTTAAAACAAAAAGTAACCCAGTGTAGTGGCACAGGCCCGTAACCCCAGCTACCTTGGAGGCTGAGGCAGGGGGATTGGAAGTTTGAAGCCAGCCTGGGCAACTTAGCCAGACCCTGTCTCAAAATAAAAAGGGCTGGGGATACAGCTCGGTAATGCAGTACTCGCCTAGCACGTACCAGGCCCTGGGCTTAGTCTCTGGTACTAAAGATTGAAAAACAAAAAGCCAGCAACACCAAAAAGCAGACTCTGGAATGACAGGCTGGAGCTGCTTGTTACCACCCTGCCTCCTTGGTAGGCTCCAAGGCGCCTAGACACTGCTCACCCGCTCAAAGAAGCAGTTGTGCACCTGGACCCTGCTGCTGGGGACCTGCACAAGGACACCAGGACGGTCACGCTAGCATCACTTGTGTTACACACAGCCCGTCTAGATGTTTAGCAACTTTTCATCAGATTTGGGCGAACCGGCAGGTATGCTACCCGGTATCTAGCCTTCTTTCCTCTGCCACATACAGGGTTTTAAATTAGTCACCATTCACATCAGCAGAACTTAAAGGAACCAAAATAGAAAACTGGACGTCACTTTTCACCCACGAAGAAAAACAGACTCTCCTGGTGTCTCCTTCCCCTCCTCCCTCTCCTCTCCTCTCCTCTCCGACCTGCTCTATGGTTATGAGTCCCAGAATATGAATCTATGAACTGCTCATATAACTGTGGATCTTAACACTAAAATGAAGTTACTGTGATTTGACTCCTCATGACGTAAACACCTTGCCTTATAAAAAGCCATCAAATAAACTGTGTTGGTGTCACGCCTGTGTTTACTGTGACACCCGCACCCACTCTGTCTGTCCAGCTGCAAGCCCCTCTTTTTCCCCCTTCCCAGATGGAGTGCTTCGTTGCAGTTGGAACTTCCCAGCGAGTGAGTTACTCAGCAAAGGCTCTGGAAAGTTCTGCGGTCTGACCTCCTCGCTCCTGACCTTGCACCACCAAGTGGCCACTTGCCGAGAGCAGCGTGACCTTAAATGTCACGCGTCAGAGGCAGTGCGCTCCGCGGACTGGGACAGGGGTCAGCAAGTGAGGGTCTGCTCTGGGCTTGCATTTCACAAGCGAGGAAAGTGAAGCTCCAACAATACAGGGTCTCAGATACAAAGGGGCGTGGTCCACCTTGATTAAAGGTGCACTTTTATATATATATTATTTTATGGAAAAAAGTAAAACAAAGTTTCATGACAAAATAATAGGAGAATAACAATAGTTAATACATCGCATATTGTTATCTTTAAAGTAGTTACCCAGAGTACAAGATATGGGGATAAAAAATTCTCCAACTGATATTAGCACAAACCTTTCTTCTCAATGAACTAAGAGATACCAGTAAAACTAACTTGAATTTTTTTCCTTTTCCATATCTTTCTTTCCCCTTTCCCGAATCCTACTTCCACAATGTCTACTGTACCTTTTAGACCTTATTTACTTTTTCAGTTTCTCACACCAGGGAGACAATGCTACAGATGTGAATCTGATTTATTTCACTTATGAGTATGGTCGCCAGCTGCATCCATTTACATATAAAAGTCTCAAGTTTGTCCTTCTTTACAGCTGAATAGTACTCCACTATATACAAATACATCTTTTTTTATCCATTCCTCAGTTGATGGACATTTGGGTTGTTTCCAAGATTTAGCTATTACAAATTGTGCAGCTATAAACATGAGTGCACATATATCATTGTGGTATGATGTTTTTAATTCTTCTAGGAAGATACCCAAAAGAGGAATAGATGGGTTGAATGGGACCTCTAATCTTAGCTTTTTGAGGAATCTCCACACCGATTTCCACAGTGGTTGCACCAGTCTGCACTCCACAACAGTAGAGAAGCGTTCCTTTTTCCCCACAGCCCCGAGGCATTTTGTTACTGGTTGATTTCTTGGTGATAGCCATTCTTTCTGGGGTGAAATGGAATCTCAGTGTTGTTTTAATCTGCATCTCTCGAATGACCAATGATGTTGAGCATATTTTCATGCATTTATTCGCCATTCGTATTTCTTCCTCTGAGAAGTGTATTTGTCTCAGATGCCCATTTTTGGATTGGGTCTTTGAATTTGGAGGGTCTGATTTTTTTCAATTTTTTGTATGTTCTAGATAGAAGTCCTGTGTCTGAGGAACAATTGGCTAAAATTTTTCCCACTCTGTGGGTTGTCTTTTCACACTGTTGGTGATTTCTTTTGATGTGCAAAAGCTTTTTAATAAGGTGAGATCCCCGTTGTTAAAGCTGCACTTCTTTACCCACCCAACACTGCCTCTGTGGACGGAGCCTCGCCCTCCTCCAAGGGTTTCCTAGCTTAGGGAGCCTAGGAAGATAAAAGAGGAAGGAAGTCCAAGGAAACAGACACCATGTACTGATCCCAAACCAAGGTGACCTGGAAGTTCAAAGGCAGCTTCCAATGTGCCGGGGGCCGTCGGCAGGAATTCACCCTGCAGTGAGGCCCCCGTTCTCGCCCCTCCACTCCACCCTCAATTCTATCACTCAAGAGACTTCCTCTGTCCCCAGTGCAGAGACCCTCGGACCCACTTCAGCTGCTCTCCTTCCTACTTCACTTCCAGGAACGGGACTACCCAAGAGTCGCAATGCTTTCTCCACACCACCCACGAGAGCACCGGTAGTTTGGTGCTTTTTCCTATCAGAAAAGCTTTCTCACTAGCCCAGGGGGACAGAAGAGGACGGAGTAGCAGAAGAGAACGCCACAACCAAACCATTAATCCCTATCTCAAGCAGTTCAGTCTTCTGTCAATTTTTCTGACTCCCTTTTGCAGGAGAGAGATGAAAAACAGGTGGCCAGACTCTACTTAAGCAGCTAAGATTTTCTTCTTATTTGCCAGGGAAATCATCTCCAACCCCTCTCTGGTACGTTTCCTCCATAAAATCTCCTTGAAAACGGGAGCCAGCACAGCTGCTAGGCCGGTTACCTGTCCTGCTCCCTGTGGTCATGCTGTGTGGGCCTGGGCCATAGACTGGCTGCTGGGTCTCCCCGGGTGTTGCTGAGTCGGGACTGTTACACGGACGAGGGGGCTTCTGCACCTCTGAGAAGCTTTCACAAGGGGTGCAGGTGGCGTGGGCCACCTCTGACTCCTCTGTCTCAGCACCTTCTCTCCTTCCTTCGTTCAGGTGTGAGACACAGAGTGAAGAAAGAAACAGGTCCTTCCTTCAGTCCTAAAGACGTCCCTCCCAGTCATCTCACTCAAGACTGGGGTTTTCTGTCCAGCTGCAAAATCCGCACTCCCTAGCGATTAAACGCTGCAGGTCACCGGGACAGGGTTTGGAGGCGCCAAGCCAGCGTATTTGGTAATCCCTCAGAGGACTCTCGTCTTACATGGGCCACCCGCGGTCTGTGAGTGGGGCTGAGCCTTCAGGCTCCCCTAAAAGGGAGCAAGCTGTGATTCACGTGAAGAACTGCTCTGGAAAGCCTGGAAAGACTAGAACCTCAACCACGAGGTCTAGTAGTCCCCACCCCTTTACCGTCAGGGGTCACTGGGGAGGTGTGGGTGGGCGGTAGCTTCAGGGCTGTCTAGGAAAGTTCAGGGTCCACACTCCCAGACGCAGAGGGAGGGCTCCGGGCCCGACGGAGGGACGTGCGTCTCTCTTCACTCCTGTCTGACACAGGAAGAAGCACGGAGGAGAGAGCCACGACAGAAGAGCCAAGGCATCTTGGGGCTCCCCCTGTCAGCCTGTGCAAGGTTCCCAGGGGATCCAGAAGGTCTTTAAAGCCAGCATAACGCCCCCCAGACAGGAGCGCCCAGTGAAATCTCAGCAGCTGGTCTACAGCCCAGACTACCCGGAAACCACAGCCACGCAGAGGACGGGAGGATGGGTGGTTTCCTCCTGCACAGCCAGAGGGCAACCCTGTCCCCACCCAGACAGCACCCCAGCGAGGAGCCAGGGAAAGGTGAGGAGCTAAGCTTGGATTTTCGAGAAGTGGAGGGAAAAAGAAGTAGAGAGGAGAAAACAGGTCACTGCACCTGGGACGAGCTGGACCCCTGGCAAATTAAGGGTGTTTCCTCTGCCTGCTGCACTTCTGAGGGCTGAGGAAAGAACAGCCACCAAATGCATTTTCTTCCCTCCACAGCTGAACGGCCATGTGTAAATACGGCAAGACCGTGACACATAAGATGTGGAAAACACAAAACCACTGACCGGGACAGTCAAAGATGAGTTTTACAGCATGTGAGTTTTAACTAATAAAACTTTAATGTTAAAATGGCCCCTTTACAAAAAAGAGGGCTTTCACATGGTAAAGCTTGTATATTCTTGGGAGGCTGAGGCAGGAAGATTGCTGAGAGTTCGAGACCAGCCTGGGCTACAAAGTGAGCTCAAGGCCAGCCTGAACTGCATGGTGAGACCTTGTTTCAAAAAGACAATCAATCAATCAATCAATAATAGAAATGCAATCACTGAGTTTGGCAGAAGAGGGTCAGTGATACACAGATCTTTGCGTAAAAGGATACTTATTATGGGACTGTTGGAAAGACCACACAGAAATATGCTTCTTTCCCAAATAATGGTCATTGGTTACATAAAAATGGATCGATTCTTAAACTAGATTTCACCAAAAGCCAGTTCTCTCAGGGTTTCCATTTACAAGATGATTAATTCACCAAAATTTATATCTTTTAGCTATTGTGAGGCTTATATAATTTTATATTAGGCAGGATAGATTTAACAGAATAAGATTATAAGAATTTGTATTAGTTGGAGTCATTTTAATGATTTGAGTAGTATACAGTAATTCTTATCAAATATAATTATTTTAAAAGTGTTTGAGAATTTCTATGTAGTCTATTAAGGAATGTCTTCATTTTAAAAGCCAAGAGTTGTTGAGTTTACTTAGAGCAATCTTAACCTAGACAATAGTAATTAGTAGCTCAA
This sequence comes from Chinchilla lanigera, assembly GCF_000276665.1. Taxonomy (NCBI): domain Eukaryota; kingdom Metazoa; phylum Chordata; class Mammalia; order Rodentia; family Chinchillidae; genus Chinchilla; species Chinchilla lanigera. The sequence continues at coordinate 15,035,613 of NW_004955454.1, read as the reverse complement.
GTTTTAATATGAGGTATGATTACTTCTGCAGTGTAGTTTATTAGCTTATTTCTTACTTTACATATCCTTATATTTTTAGGATTTTGAAAATTCTTAGGGTCAGAGACGTAGATCAGTCGTAGGGCACTTGCTTACGATGTGAGGTTCAGGATTTAACCTCCAGCAGCCCCCACCTCCACATGAAAAGTATATTCACAATATATTTGAATGAAAGAAATGTGAAAAAATATAAGACAGATATTACATATATAAAATACCATTTTTGGGTGAGAGCAAATGAATAAATGAGCACAAAAAAAGTCTAGGAATAAATGTGATAAAGTATAATATTCACCTAGAAGTGACGGAGTTATAGGTATTTTTTCCCATTAAAAATATACATTTTAAAATCAGGTATTATGGTACATGCCTTTAATGCCAGTACTCTGGGAGGCTGAGGCAGGAGGATCCCAGGTTGGAGGCTATCTCGGCAATTTAGTGACTTCATAAGACCCTTTCTCAAATTTTTTAAAAATGAGGGTCTAAAGATTTAGCTCAGTTCAAAAGTACTAAGTTCAGCTCCCAGTACCATCCAAAAAAAGGAAAACAAAAAAGTTTTAAGTGATTTTGTTTTTTTTACACATTATATATATGCGTATAATGTATTTTTATTATAATATAAATACACAAGTTGTGTGTACGTATATAAAGTACAATGTGTTTTATATACGTATAATATATATGTGTATATGGATAGCATTTCTAAGTGATGCACATAATATATACAGTAATACATATAAATTAATGTAATATATAAATAAGATACTCTACATACAGATATTCATCATTTAACTACTGAATTCCATTCCTGTGACTAGGCTGTTAAATGAACTGGTCTTAAATAAAGAGTGGTATATAGTTGTTGTGGTTTGTGTCTGCGTGTCCCCCTAAAGCTTCATGCAGTCATGGGGTAGCTTCTAGAGTTTTTTTGGATCCATGGTCCAATGCTGGGATTATGGGTGTGAGAGCTACACCTGCCCGGGGGTGAGTAGTTTGCATACAATGTAAGGGAGGCAAAGAGCCTTGCTCTCTGCTGCTCTTTGCTGCTTTTGCTGTCTTCTACCGCCATGAACAGTTGCCCTGTGCCATATGCCACCCTGCCTTGGAGCCAGCCGAGTATGGACTGAAACCTCCACAATCTGTGAGCTAAATAAACCTTTCCTTCCTTCATTTTGGGTGTCAGGTATTTTGTCTCATCAACAAGAGAAAAGTAACCAAGATAATAATATATACATTACAATATTCAGAACAAAGAAATGGTCAAAGGAAACTTCAACTGGATGACTTTGCTTTTATTTACATAAATCTTTGATGTGTATCACAACACAAAAACCACAGTACATTCACCAAAAATTGTAGTGCTGTAGAAGAAGCCACCACAGGCCTCCCTGGGCTCCTGGTCCTGCATGGTAAGCTGGAACACAGGTCCCTAACCCAAGGGGCTCCTGACGGACAGCATGCCTCAGCGGAACAGCCGTTAGACAGGTAGGTCCTTACACGAGGAGTATCTGTACTAAATCCAGCACCTACGAATTTTATTTACATTCAATATGTGACACAGACAAGCTATATGTTTATATACAGAAATGGAAACCTTTTTAAAATTTTAAACAAAATAAGAGAATCTGAACCCATGGCCAAAAATGTTGATAGTCTGACTCAGAGAGGGTGCAGCTGGAGTCAAAGTCTTTGCTAAGAATTAAAGAAATGAAATATCATTCATGAAGACTTTTCCTAGACCTGAGGAAAACTCTGGACGTCCAGGAGGAGAGGAGCCTGAGTGTGCTGTTCAGGGACGGGGAGAGACCTGCCAGGGATCTCAGAAGGGGGACCAGAAGGAGCCGTCCTGCCACACGGAACTCCTGTCACTGCAGAGCTGAGGGGCAGAGAAGGGTGGGCGCTTTGGGCCGAGGAAGCAGTCAGAGGAACCTCTCAGGAGAGCTGCCACAAATCCATCGCAGCCGGGGGACGGCACCCACCACTGGGCTCGCCTCCAGTTGCATAACCCTTAGTTGAGCAATTTCACAGAGGAAGACAGGGGATTGCTGAAACAAGTGGGGGTTTCTGTTTGTTTCATTTCTCTTAACAATAAAAGGGAACATTATGAAAACAAGATGAGCTCATAGACTCTGATGGACGGTCGGCAGCTAGGCCATCTGAAGGACCTGACGGGGAAGTGAAGCAGAGCCTGGATTATGCACACAAAACCATTCCAGAAGTGTTACTGCACATCAGCTTTGCTTCCAGACTCAGAATGTTATGCTCAAGGATCCAGTCACCTATGCTCAGATTTATACAAAATTATGCGTTTATGTGCCGTGTAGAGAGTTGAAACAGCTTACATAAAATGCATGCAACATAACACGAACTACTATGAAATCGGAAAAGTGAAACTAAGTCTGGGACACCTAAAAGACTGCTGAACGTTAGCTCATACTGTAAGTTTCTACACAACTGTTAGATGAGGACATTAAATCTACGGAAGCGTAGCTTATCTAGAGGCCAATGTAAAGAGGAAAACATGCACGGATATAAATAAATCTGCTTCTCTACAATAGGGTTCCCTCACCCTCAGTACCATTAACATGTCAAGTAGAAAGTGCTATAGGGGGGGCTGTCCTGTGTATTACATCATATTCAGGAGCACCCGTGGTCTTTGTCCACCTCACGCTTGTAACTTTACCCTCCCACTCCCCAGCCACCACTGTGACAACCAAAAATGTCTCCAGGTACTGCCTAATGCCCCTCAATGAAATCTGCGTGGCAGGAAAACCTGTTTTAATGGCTGGTAAAACCTCAAGTGTTGATATTTCTGTTACAGAGTGGAACAGACCAACATGTTTTCTTAGCAACCAGTGAAAGGTAAGATTTAGATAGATAGATAGATGATTGATAGGACGAACTATTTATAGTGGTACCTCAGTTCAGGAACTTAATTCTTTACACAATTCTGGTGCAAACTGAATTAGACAAGAACCAAATCAAATTTCTCCATAAGGTCACCATGAAACCTCATCATTGAATTTGATTTGATTCTTGTCCAATTCAAGAAATCTTGTCAGATAGATACCTGTTACTACCTGTGAAACATACAGACCTGTACCTGTTGAGACAGGTCCAGAAACTTTCAACGGGAAATTCTATATATTTAACTATAGATGAGGCTCATGAGATAGAGAGAGAAGAGACAGCACGACCTATTTTTCCGACTCTCCACCTTGTGAGGACACTAAGGAGCAAAGCAGTCAAATGAAGATTAGTTACGAACAGAGTTCACTTTCTTTTAAAGAAGCAACAACAAAAGCAACAACAGACTCACTTAAATGAATACTGTGAACAGCATAAGGCCCAGAACTAGAACCTCACACAGGTAACTGACTGGTCCTTGGCAAGGGGGCAGAGGCCATGCAATGAACAAAGGGCAGCCTTCCAACATACCGCGCTGGAACAACTGAGCACCCACATGAAAAACACAGTAACGATCATGATGATGATGATGTGATGATACCACAACTTCAGATCTCATCCCATTCCCAGTCACGGACCCAAATGTAAGGTACAAAATTATCAAGCGCCTAGAAGATAACAGAGGAGAAAAGCTCGACGACTATGAGCTTGGTGATGGCTTTTCACTTTTTTCAAAAGCATGATCTACAGAAGAAAAATGCTGGAGTTGGACTTCATTAAAATTAAAAGGTTTGCTCTGTAAAAGACACCGAAGAAAGAAAACAAAACAGCAAGCCACAACTAGAAGAAAGTACAAAACATGTGTCTGATAACGGACTAGTATCCAAAATATACAATGAACTCTTAAAAATGAATCTTAAGAAAACAAACAACTCAATATAAATTGGTCCAAAGACCTCACAGACATCTTAATAAAGATATTCAGATAGCTAAGTATATGAAAAAATGTTCCATACCCTATGTCTTCTGGAAATTGCACATCAGCATAATGACATATCAGTCGGCCAGAATAGAGCGGCCAAAATCCAAAACAGCAATAACACCGAATGCTGGGAAGGACACAGAGCAGTCGTAGCTCTCTCATTGCTGAGGAAGTGTGGAATGGCGCACCCACTCGGGAAGAAAGTTTGAAAGTTTCACACAAAAGGAAACACGCTGACCGTAAGACCCAGCAGTCGTACACCCTGATATTTACCCAACAGACCTGAAACCTGCACCTGGATGTTTACTGCAGCTTTATTCACAAACGTCAAACCCTGGAAGCAGCCAAGATGCCCTTCACTAGATGAGAGGATAAATGAACCGGCACATCCAGGTAGCAGAGCATCATCGGCACTAAGAGGAAGTGAACTATCAACACACGAGAAGCGACGGAAGTGTGTTAAGTGCGTATTACTAGGTAGAAGAAGCCAATCAAATGGCTGTGTGTTGTGGGGCTCCAACTATGTGACATTCTGGAAACGACAGAAAGCGGGAGAGAGTAAAGACAGCAAAAGAGAGGCGCGGCTGCCGAGGATTTGGGGGGAGACGAACCGAACAGACGAAACACAGGAGTTTTAGCGCCCTGCAACTACTCTATGGGATGCTGCAGCAGTGGGCACATCTCATCATACTTTCGTCAAGATCTGCAGAACCTAAAATGCAGCACGAACCCTAATGAAACCTGCAGACCTGAGTTAACGTCCCAACACTGGCCCACCAGTGGTAGCACATGGACCGCACTAGTGCACGAAGTCCCCATATGAAACACGCACCGGTGGGAAAAGCTAATTTCTTCTCAATTCATCTGTAAATCTAAAACTACTCTTAAAAGTTTATTAATGGCCAGGCAAGGTGGCACATGCCTGTAACCCCATCACTCGGGAAGCTGAAGCAGGAGGATCCCTGTGAGTTTGAGGCCAGCGCGGGCTACATTGTGAGTTCAAGGTCAGCCTGGACTACATAGCGAGACCCAGGCTCAAAAAACCCAACCAATCAATCAATCAAACAAATGCCCTCAAAATATAGTTGGAGGGTGTGGTGGCATGCACCTGAAACCCCATCTACTGGGGAGGCTGAGGCAGGAAGATCACTAATTCAAGGCCAGCCTGAGCAACTTAGAGAGAGCTTCTCTCAAAACAAAATCTAAAAAGGGCTGGGATGTACCTCAGTGGTAAAGTGCTTGCCTAGCATGTGTAAAACCATGCGCTCAATCCCTAGTGTCACAAAAATAAATAAATAAATAAATAAATAAATAGCAGACAGCAAACATGGCGAGCTACTTATACGCCCTGTTCACTGGCTCCCAGTGTGACCTCTTGGACTTTCACAGTAGCTGGGAGACAACCCGCTCTCCAGATGTCTCTCGGGCGGCTGCGCCAGCCGTTCTGCTCCCCCATCATTACCTCAGGGGTAATAACAGCAGCATTCCCCGGAGTGGTGCTGGAGTTGAGATGTACCCCTTAGTGACAAAGGCACAGAAAATCCTTCTCCCTCGCGGTCTGGCACATACAAGCGGTGACACTGGTAAAGTCCAAGGGTTACAAAACCAAGCAATGATCTGAACCTGGGCCAAGATTCTAAACAGCAAGGAAATAAGGTGGAGGAAGAACTGGAAACCCTTCTTTGGACTGAGCGGGAAGCCAGGGCAGTGATGTACCGACTGGCTTAGCTGTGTAGTACAGGGGTCTGAAGCAGAATTGTGTCCTTTAAATGCTCCCGAGGAGCCTCAGGATGGAGAATAAGAAACCAGAGGACATGGCTGTGCCCAAGCTATTCTCTTAAAAGTAGGGATGGGCGCTGGGGATTTAGCTCAGCGGCAAAAGCGCCTGCCTGGCAAGCGCAAGGTCGTGAGTTCGGTTCCCGGTACCGGAGAAAAACCCAAAAAAAATAAAAAATAAAAAAAAAAAAATAAAAGTAGGGATGGTCAAGAAGTGCCATGAGACTGTGCGCTGGAGCAGCCTGTCGTTCCCAAACGGCGTGCTGGGGAGCCCAGGGTGCCCTGTGAGCCACAGCGCTGTCACAGCGTATTTTAAGTTTTCAAAAGAAACGCAACGAGCTCTTGTCAGACAGCATCAGGGCTCCTAGCTCAGGTAACTTCAGCTTCAACATCAGCTCACGCTGTGTTCCTTTAACATCAGCACACTTACTTTCGTGAGACCAGGGTTCTGCGGTTGCTGTGATGAAAATGCCGGAGTTACTTGAAAATCATCAGGGAACAGAAGGATGGTGACACGGTATGTTTCCAGGCTGCGGAAGCGGTGTGAAGGTGTACACGTTACATGCACAAGCAATCCTAGTCACTTAGGAATACCACAGAGACACAATTGTTCTTTCAGCGTGTCTATTACTTCTGCAGATGGTACTATATCCCCGTATCCCTCTAACTTATTAAGCTGTTGGACCTCACTACACACTAAGTGGACTTATTTTTACATTTCTTCTGCTCTAGGGTTTCACTGAAAAAAATTACACTCAAAGTGCTGTGCACCAAAAATATTTGAGACCCTGTGAACCAGTAGTTTTTAAAAACAGGAAGTAGCAGCTGGTGGGTTGGGGCAGAGCAGGTGAGCGCTATAGCCGGAGTGGCTAGGGGGAAGACAGCAGCAGGTGGGGTCATCAGGCAGGTGCACCCCAGGAAGAAGAGACAAGGCTCCAGGCACCCGGATCTGCCACCTTCACCTCTCACACTGCCCACACCACCGGCAGGATTATCGCAGTTGCTTCTAGTTGGTCCTCGGGACACTGCTGCTCTTTGATTTTCTGCTACTCTTGATTTTTCAGAAAGGGTTAATACCTTAGAGGACACCCCAGTCAGGCTCAGACATTTGTTTTTGCCTCCAGATGAAAGAGCAAACTTTAATTCTTTCAAGTAAAGGGACAAGTAAACACTTCAGGTTATCATACAATGTTATCATAAAACAACTCCAGCTGAGGATGGTGCGCAGACACTGACAGACCCACTGCTCAGGAGGCGGAGCTGGAGAATTGCTTGAGACCAGACAAACTGGTAAGAGTCCTTACACACACACACACACACACACCTACAAGCACACACACAAATTCCCACAGTGAAATGAAATGCACTACCTTGTGTCTCTGTACTATGCCAAAACTTTCAGAAATTCTTAAACCACTTGTATAGCATAACAGAAAATGCTGTTGAATTTACATTTTTTTATGGAAAATTTCTCGCTTTGCTCCCTGTAGCAAATCACCCAAAGCTCAAAGCCTCAGCCATCCTTGTCACCGCTGTGTCATATTTCACTCACCGGGCAGGCCCTCTCCCTTTGCAATGCAATTGTGCTCGGTTTCTAGGCTTAAATGACAGCATGCTGCAGAAAAATAACAACTTCAGATTCTCTATTGACTTTGGTTTTCTTTCAAGGTCCATCTTACGGGTAGCTGGTCTGGATCGTTGCAGCACTCCTAGCGGGGCATAGTCTTTCCTACTCTTGCTGTACCATCATTAAGAACTGTATTCCCGTATTGTCACTTTACATTCAAAATTCTTCAGACTGTCTTCTGCCATTCACCTGAACCGATGACACACACAAAACTAGGCTCTCAAACTGCACTGCACCCTTCCTCACACACTCCCTACCCACTGCTGTGCTCGTGTTTTTGTACATCAGTGTGAGAATTTACCTATTTGATCTCGTCTCTCACATAAATATGAATCCACAGAGCGGAGATTGTGTACCGTGGTGAAGGGAGAGCGCTCGGCATGTGTAAATGTCCTCTAAACCTTTGCTGAATGAAGAATGCCCAGTGGAGTGGATGCAAAATAAATCTTAGCTGCATTATCACTACGACACCATCACATCTCACAGTGCAGCCAACACCACTACCATTTCCAACGCAATAAAATCCCAACCAGCCTGCCACTCACAGGCCCTGACCACACGACATCTGCCTTCATGTCCCCCGGTGGCTCTAACCGTAAGACTTCTGTCACAGACAGGTGATCCCGTCATGAACACGGCAGCAGCATCCCACGTTCCTCATTCAGGGTTTTGAGAACATTATCACAAAATGTTCTTCCCACTTGGGCAAATCCTCCTGCCCCTGCAAACTGCACTCAAACCCAGCCCTCCTTGCTCTCACTGGTCTCTCCCTCTGATTTCTTCTCCCTATAGTCTACCTGGAACTTAGTCACAAGCCCAAGGACAGCTCTTAGGATACAATTTTATTTCAGTTATAGAGCTTATGCTAGTCAGCTTTCTGTTACTGTGACAAAGGTAACAACTGATAAGGTGGAAAAGGTTTACTTTGGATGACGGTTGTGAAGCGATCAGTCCATGGCTGCCCCCACTCCACCTCTGGTCTTGTGTTGAGGCAGAATAACATGGCAAGAGGGACACGGCAGAGGAAACTGCTTGTGTCAGTGTGGCTGGGAAGCAAAGAGCAAGCCAGGAGGCACCAAGGTTCCCACATCTCGTGCAAGGTCACAGTCCCAATGCCCTAGCCCCACCTCCTTCCACCATATTCTGGCAGCACTGCAGGCTGGTGACCTTGACCTGGGTGTCAAGGAGACACTTATCGGAAGTACAGCAGAGCTCTCGATCGTGTACCTGTGAGCATGAACACCACCATCGCAACTAGACGGTAAACTTGAGGGCAGACACTGTGCTGGAGGAAGCAAGCCTGATGCAACGATCTCCCCTCTTCCTAAGCCCTTGACTACTTTACTTTAGGAAAATTATTTTTTTTGAGACAGGTTTTCATCATGTAGCTCAGGGTGGCCTGGAACTTGCAGCAATCCTCCTGGTTCAGCTTCCTGGGCACTGGGATGACAGGCATCCGTCACCATGCCTGACTGGAAAATTTTTTTTTTAGGTGGGAGATTTTCAGGCCAAATTTGCTGACTTTTAGAGAATGGGGAAGATTCTGCTTGTTTTCTAAAATGCCTCTTGGCAGACTACCCTACTACTTCCACTACCAAAACACACATGGAACAGCTATGCCCTTATCATTTTTTGATAAAAGCACCTGTGTTTGAATAAAAGCACCATTTTCTGAATAAAAGTCAGCTTAGAAATTCCATGGGCTATATTGCGGGATTAGCAGCAGAATCTATTATTTTAATTAACTATAACCTCAGGTCTGTAATAAATGATTAATAAGTGTTAGTTCCCAAAATCATTTTAGCTCCAGACATATCTGCACCATGAAAACAAACAAACTACCCCCCCCATTCATTAAAAGAATTTGGGCTGAAAAAATCTCTCACTGAAAAAAAAAGAATTTTCCTGAAGTATCAGAGTATTGGAAAAGGGGGAAAGAGGGTCCAACCTGATTCTTCCATTTACTAATAGACCATATAAACATCAGCGAGTCAATTAAACTTGACTTTCTTTATCAGTTAAATGAAGTGATTGCTACTCTGAGGTCTAAGTGAAACAGCAGAGGTTAGATGCTTCTCCCCAAAGCAAGCAAACAGCATCTTACTTCTCCATTTCCTCCCCTGTCCCCTGCAGCAAAGAAAGGCAGATTGTAGTGACAAGTTATCATCTTACGACCTTTCGACACGGGTCTGCTGACAACTGCAGCAGCACAGTTTTCACAGCACTCCGGATAATCCGAACGCGCCCCCGCCCGTCTCTGCCTCACCGCCGGCTCTCTCCTTCACTAAACTCACTGGGAGGTAAATGGTCCAGATTTCAGAGCTTCTCCGCCTCTCACCGGCCTCCCTGCAATTACCCTGCTACACAGCGTCCGTCTGTTTACAGCCCACCCCGCACTTGGCAGGAAAATGCCTTCTGAACTTGCAGATGCTTCTTTTTCACATTTTTCCCTGCTTTTGTCCCCAAGTGAGTAAAAGAATAATTATTTTTTCAGCTTCAAGTCATGTTAAATTGAGGGAGAAGAAACAAAAAAAAAAAAAGAGCGGGGACTCCAGGCAAAGCTGCAAAGCACCTCGTTTCCCGGGTGGACAGAGAACTCCAAGCTGCCTCTCAGCAGCGCCTGCCTCACACCTCTGCACTCAGCTCCCTGGAGCCTCGGGACCTTGGATGCCTCCCAGGCAGCCTCAGGCTGAGCAGGAAGGGCCTCGGCCTCCGAGAGGAAGATTAAGATTTTCAATCAGCCCCAGGAGGAGGAAGTTACTTGTTCCCACGGGCCTGGGTTTTTTTTAAATGGGTGTACTTTCTTTTTTTGAAACCAGGAAGCCAAATTTGCCTAATGTTAAACCCAAAAGGATTACAGATTCTTTTTGTAAGGGCTCACAGTCTATGGCTTCATGTTAAAATCAGTCTATTTCGGAACCACTGTGACAGAGGAGAGGGTTCCCAGAATTAGTGAAGTGTGTTCTAGTCCATTCCAGGGATCGAACCCAGGCCCTTTGCTAAGTACGTGCTCTCCCCCTGAGCTACCCTCCTCAGCCTGTTTCACTACTTCTGTGAAAAGCACACCAGTATCAGGTCATTTATATTTCTATATTTCCCATTCGTAGCAAACTCCAACAATGCAAACGCTACATACATTATATCTCAATTTTCTACAAAGACAAAATCAAAACTTCGTCTTCTCCTCTATTCTTTCTTTGTCCTCTTTCAAACAAGCTGTTAGGTTCCAACTGGCACACGTCTACACCTTCCATATTTCCCTTAATTAGCCGGAAGGCCCAGAAAGTTCTGCGTTTCATGCAGTAACTTTCTCTGGTTCTCTCGTCTCCCTTGGCAACACACACTAGTGTCCCGCAGTTCCTGCTGTCAGCGACGTCCGGCTGTGGAAGCCCACCTCCCTCCGGTCTGTCCTCTGTGCACCCGAGAACCCACAGCACCTCCCCAGCGCGGCCCCTCGAGGTGCCCACCGGGAGGGGCGGTCGGTGCCGCAGGACCCGGCGTTGGTATTTGCCAAAGAACTATGGGCACAGGCTGCGTTTGAATCTTAATCTGCTGGTTGATCCTGGGAAGCTGCTACACGCTCCAGCCTCAGGTGACTCATTTGGAAAATGCGGACACTGCCCACCTGCCCCGCGAGGTCGAAGTGAGGATCTGCCGAGACAGTACACTGGGAGCGCATACTCAGTCTGGGAGCATCCTGGTCAGGGTCGCGTCTGTGTGGTGACTTACAAACGCCACGTTCCTTAACACTCCTTCCTTGATCTTTCACTCTTAGTTCACTTAAACGCATTTTCACATTTCATTGAACCCCTCCCCTCCCCCTCTGGTCACCGCTGTATATTCGGTATTTTTTTCTATTCCCACAAAAGGAAGGAACAACATGTGGGAGTTTTGAAGATAAATTCACATGCCCAGACTTAAAAATACTGGTGCTCAGGACTAAGCCCAGGTTCACAGACAAACTAGCAAATATGGATTTTTCCATAGTGGGAAGAACAAAGAAGAAAATAAAAGCAGGGTAACCACAGGCAGGGACAGATGGGGTGAACGGTCCAAGGGGCGATGCAAACACATCCTGTTTCCGCGGAGGCCTCCACGGGAGGAAACAGCAGAGCCTCCTATTTGGATCAGAGACAGAGAGTGAAGAGTAGTTTGCGCTGAGAATCACAAGCTGCTGCCGCCACCGCCGCCCCAGTCCCCCTGGTTGCTTCCCGTCACACTCTTGCTTGGTCAGCTGTTCCTTCGGTTTTGTGCAACTTTCTGCAATACTCACTTCCCTCCAATGATTTCCCCATTCTGGCTGAAGCTGGTGACAGGTTTCATAGAGACTCAAAGAATTTTTACTGGTACAACATGTCATTTACTCACAATAGTCTTCGCTATCTGGTCATATTTGACAGACAGGGAACTTCAACCCAAGAGACTTGGGGAAATCTGTCCCAGCCTCTGCCGCTGTACATCCCAACTGCATTTGTAACTTCTTACAGGCTTCCGTCTTTGCTTTACTTGTAAAACAGACTAAATTTTTTTTTTTGTCTTTTTGAGACAGGGTCTCGCTATGCAGTTCAGATTGGCCTTGAGCTCACTTTGTAGCCCAGGTTGGTCTTGAACTCACAACACTCCTCCTGCCTCAGCCTCCCAAGTGCTAGGATTACAGACGTGTGCCACCACGCCCGGAATACTGGTAAAGCAAACAGGTCGCACAAAATATTCATCCCCTCCAGCTCAAATTCTCTGCTGTCTGAATCTGGGAGGATTTTCCCTTTTGAACACATTACGAGATAACAGACACGAAGGACTGAATGGCAGAGCAGGGTGTTCTATTATCTTGTAACAGTACAAGTCTCTCACAAGTCCATGTGGATGGGGGACGGCAGGGCTGCAGGTTTGGGGAAGCCTTTTCTCCCCCTGCTAGTTCATCAGCACTCATTTGCACTCTCCTCCCTGCTGCCTCCACTCTGCGAGCCTGACAAATATTAGTGTATCCAAGACAGAAAAGCCTTGGAAGAGAAGTCTCAAAATAGTGACTCTGCCTGACCTCAGTTGTCATGTAAATTCTTAAAAATCAATAGAAATTGGATACTTTATTTTTCTATCTAATGTGATACCAACACACACACACCATATTAGTCCACTTTTCCTTACTGTAAGTAAATACTTGAGGCTGGGTAATTTTAAAAATAAAATGAGCTGGCCTGTGATCCCAGTACTCAGGAGGCTGAGGCAGGAGGACCACCTCAAGGTAGAGGCCAGCCTGGGCTCCAGAAGACACTTGAATGACATGTTTCAATAGATAAATAAATAACTGGGCTTGTTTTTATTTGCAAGGTCCCAGGCTGAGGGGCCACACTGCTGATGGCCTTTTTGCTGTCAGAACGACCTGGGGCAGGAGACAGGGAACAAAACTGTGTGTGTCTATCCTGCAGTCGGTGTCTCCTTATAAAGCCATCAGGACCCAAGGATAGGGGTTCCACCTGATGACCTCATCTAAGTCTAATCACCTCCCAAAGACCCCGCCTCTAAGCACCACAATGAAGTTCCCACCCCTTAATACCTATTAGTGGACATTAAATTTCAACACATGAACATTTGTGGGACACCCTCAAAGCATAGCCAAACCCTAGCTCACACACAACACAAAGCGGCCCCACCCTTCCCGGACACAGCCCTCGGGTGAGCCAGACGGAGGTCAGGGCGCCCCTGGCGGTGGAGCGGGGCAGCGGCACTGTGCAACTCGCAACTGATGAGCGATTAATATCTTCCTTCACATCTGCCTCTCAGGAACCGTGTCAAAGACAGGATGTGCATCTAGAACAATGGTCCCAGCTCACAACCCGCACGGCTGCCCTCAGGTATAAACACACGCTCCCCTTGTACCAGGGATCTGCATTTGCACACAGCCATCCCGAGCGGAATCCTGTTCTGAGACCAGGCACAGCCTGAGAATCACTCAACGTATGGAAGCTGACAGGGTTCACAAGTAGAAGGCGTCGCCTTAGGAACACTACTTTTAAGTTGGAAAATGGTTATCACAGCATCCAAAGGGAAACTCACCTCCCCAGACCAAACTGACTGAATTAAGAGCACATTATAATTGAACATATTCAGTTTTCTCCCTCTCCCCTCAAAAAACAGTATAAAGTGTTTCTTTAAAACCAACAAAATACTACTTTTCTAGCCAATAATCAATTAAATAAAGATTTTTGTGAAGAGTTTATAATTGGCCCTATCACAGAGATAACTTACCATGTAAAGTGAATTACCAAGTTGACTTACTCAAAGTTCTACATTTTGCTGAACCTAAGATAGCACTAATTTTTATACCATTATTTTATGTGCCCTTTTACTAAAAAAAAAAAAAAAGAATGACTACCTTTAAGATTTCATTAACTGTGAGTTCAGGGGTATTAAAATGCAAAAATATGTATCTTAGATTTTGTGAGGGAGACACTAGGTCGTGCTTTCTTAACAGTCGGTTCTTTATTCTAGAGATCATAATCTTTTTCTTTCTTTCTTTCTTTCTTTCTTTCTTTCTTTCTTTCTTTCTTTCTTTCTTTCTTTCTTCTTGTACTGAGGATTGAATCCAGGGCATTCACATTGAACTATACCCCCTCTTTTTTTTTGTTTCTTTCATATAGGCTCTTCCTATGTAGTGCAGGCTGGTCTTGAACTCATTATGTAGCCCTAGCTGGGCTTGAACTTGAGATGATCATCCTGCCTCAGCCTCCCAAGTTCTGGGACTACAGGCATGCTCCACCATGCCCGGCTATCCCCGACTCTTTTTTTCTGAAAAGTTGCCCAGGCTGAGTCCGAATTATGCAATTTAAGCAAGACCCTGAATCAGCCCCTACCACCACCACCAAAAAATAAAAAAATAGAAGGAAGGGAGGAATCTGAAGATGAAGCTCAGAGCAAAAGCCCTGTATTCCATCCCAAAGACTACAAAACAAACAAACAAAATAGCACGTTTTATCCTTAAATGTCTCTAAGGGCAGAGGGCAGTGCTGCTTCATATTCAGAAGTGAACTGTTATTAAAGTAAGTTTCCATGGACTTAAGAAGCAGACCTTTTTGCCCAAATACTCATGAAAGTGGATACTATTTGAAAAGTCTGATACAATAGTGTACTATGGTAGATATGTTAATGTCACCTCTGATCCAGGCTGAACTTGCTTTCCAATTCAAACAATTTTATTTGACACTAAGTACTTGGTACTATGTTAAGCACTTTACATGATTGCTTCATTCAGTCTTCGTAATGACCCTTTCTCTAGAGGCTCTTATTATCCCCACTTAACAGATGAGGCTGACAGAGGCCAAGCTACTTTCCCAAGGTGACAGAGACAGACAGCAATGAGACAGAGTTGGATGCATGTTCTTGGGGAGATACCATTTGGTCTTCAGTACATACTGCCAAAATAAAAGTCCACACTGTAAATGGCATAGGACAAAGCCTTCATGTACGAACACGTACAGGACTTCTTAGTGGACAGGGTGGGTGGGTCGAGCAGAACAACATAATCATGGGAGTGACACTGCCAGCAGGTTGAAGGAACAAAAAACGATATTTACACAATACACCTGGTGCAAGCTGAGGGCGGAAATGGATGGGTACGAACCCCCATAACAAAAATGCAAGAAGTCCCCACCTGATCATGTACAGAGGGGCACGGAATCAAGACTCGAACTGGAAAAGACTTCAGCTGAACTAGCAAGTGTACTCTGGCAAATCAGCATCTCTCGGGAACAGGCTAGAAATGCAAATGCTCAAGCCCCACCCCAGGAAGGCACAATCTAGTCCCCCGAGGAGGAGACCAGCAGTTGGTGTTAAGCAAAACCTCCAGGGAATTCTAAACCTGCTAGTTTCACTTCTAGCCTCTCTACGGTACAGAAAAGACAGCACCCCTGGGGTCTGCAGCATGGACACGGCAAAGAGGGGAAAGCCCAGAATTCCAGGTTTCAGGATCTCAGGTATTTCTTCGGTGTTTAATTCTGAGCTGACAGTGTTATTTCCAAAAAGTTCTAACTTCATAAAGTCTATGCAAACAAAGGATAGCTGACATCATTAAAGACAGAGGACGCAGGCTGGAACTGAGGTTTGTGTGTTCACAGCACACCAGGCAAAGCAACCTGAGAACTGTCATTGGGAAGGCAGCGTTCCGTTCTAGGAGACCAGAGAGACCGGGCAGCTCCACGCAGCATGATAGGAGCGGACACAGGAGGACAGATTTAAAGGACGAGCAGATGATAAAAAAGCCTGAACACAGAGCGCAACCAAAGTCATCCACCCATGGGTAATCTGGGAAACACCATCGAATGTAACTTCTACAGCTAATGTAGAAACCATCTGTAATCTCCCGGTCTCACTGGGTAGGATTAGATGGTCCTAATCCACAGCAGGTGGAAGCCAGGCTCAGGAGCTGGTGAACAGCCACTTCCGAGTTTAGCTGGCCCAGACTCCCACTTGAAGCAACTCCATCCGCGTCATTCACCTTTTTCACCACGTTTGTTCAGAACTTGCCTCCATCGTTATCAACAAAACGATCAAGGGGCAGAGTCAGAGGAAGAGCAACTTCCTTGGTCGTTCTTATTCTACCAACTGCGTCGACCTACAGGATTTGCTCGGAAGTAATACCTTCTCCCATTGAGAAGGACAGCAAGGCTGGCAGGAACGAGGCACAAGGATCGCTCAGCGATACTGCCTTCCGCACTCCCACCTGAGTTCCTAGAAACTGAACGGAGGCCTCAGAGGAAGGGCTCAGCTCGATCCGGCGGGTCACGGAGGACGCGCAGGTGGTGAAAGGTGCCTCTCCGAGTGCTGCAGAAACCAGACACCTCTCACATTAGCAAATAAACACTCTCTCATGTTTTGCCTTGCACTCTTGCTCTCGGGGAGCATCTGCACCCAAAAGTATGGAGACCATTTGAGCAGACTTTATTTTTTCTTTATTTAACTGGTATGTAAGAACATGAAGATTTGGCCACGCCTGGTGGCATGCCCTTGTAATCCCACCCCTCTAGGAGGCTGGGGAAGAGGGTCAAAAGTCTGAACGCAGCCTGGGCAGCTTAGTGAGACCTTGTCTCAGAATAAAAAATAAAGAGGGCTAAGGCTGTAGCTCAGTACAAAGGCTCCGGGTTCAAGCCCCAGTACTGCAGGGAGAAAAGTCATAAAAACTATACATATCAGGGGCTGGGGATTTAGCTCAGTGGCACAGTGCCTGCCTGGCAAGCACAACGTCGTGAGTTCGATTCCCAGTACCGGAACAAAACAAAACAAACAAACAAACAAAAAAACTATACATATCAGTGGGGTACCATATGCTGTTTCAATGCACGCATACATAGTGTGATGTTTAAATCACGTTATACCCCGGTTCCCCCAAATCTGCTCCTGGTGCCAATTCTGCTCGCCCCCTGCCTCACCTCTGGGTCCTGCTATCCCTAACGTGAGCTGCAGGGAAACCCCTCTAACCCGGGCTTCCTTTCCAGTTATCTTTCCAAGACCAGCTCTTGCCTTCTCCCCCTCTGTTTCCTCCTGCTCCCGCTCCGACCACAGAGCTGCGCAGAGAGCTTCTGCCCAGTAACGTGTCTTCCCCCGCAGGTACAAGCTGCTCGCCTCCTTCTGACCCCTGCACTAGGGCAGCCGCGGGGACAGCCAGTCCTCCCAACCTTCCAGGCATCCTCCTGGCTTCCTCGCAGACTCTGCGGGGCTTCACCTACAACATCCTCTGGGAAAACCGCTTCCCGGCCCCAGGCAACACCGTCCATTCCTTCTTCCCTGTTCCCACTTCGGCCAAGTGTGACCCTATTCCACTGAGCGTCTTTGACACCTAGCACAGGGCCGAGCCTCTGGAGATACACCACGTACCTTGCTGAATTATTTTATTTCGTTAATAAAATATTTTGTGCAATTATTTTTCTTCCAGTCCTTTAAAAGTCTTCTTCATGCCTAGCTTTCTTTAACAGCTGATTCAACAATTACAACTTTAATCTCTTCCTTCAGGGAAATCCCTAAAGCTAGGGAAATCCCGACTTGCCAGTTCACAAGCATGGCTATGGTGTTCATGAAAAATACAGATTCTTAGGCCCTGTGCTAGGCAGTGCCCTGAATTAGACTGCAACTGCCCCACACAGTGCCGCAGTTACTTGCATTTAGTGCAAACAGTACAGGTAATTCTTTTTTTCTATACACACACACACACACACACACACACACACACACACACATTGCTTCTGTGTGCTGGGGATGAAATCCAAGGCCTCGGACACGATGGGTGAGCCCTGTACCACTGAGCCACAGCCCAGGCACCTAAAAGCCATTCGTGCATCGACTTGTTTTGGGTGACACCTTGTCCCCTCTTAAAATATGGGTACTTTGGGAAAAGAGAAGCACACAAAACTTTATGAACTGTTTATACCTTAATGTGAATTATTCACTAAAATCTCTCGTGAAAAGATTTTTAATGGAGAAAGAGAAAAATAAATAGGTCACGGAATGTGGCCAGGTTTAACGTTCGCAAGACATTTTCTGGGCATGAGGCCATTTTGCATCCAAACTAAATCAAAATACTTATCTAATGAAGTGGCCTCCAGTAGGAGATCTTCCACTCACACTTCTACTGCAGGAGGCACTCAAACTCGGGATCCTCTTGCCTCAGACTCCCATAGTGCTGGGATCACAGGCTTATGGTGCTGCATCCAGTGTTTATCTGAAATTTAAGTTTAACCTGGCAGCCCATACATTCACTTGCTAAATCAAGCAACCCTATCTTTTATTTCTCATACAGGTAAACATCTTCGGATTAAAGCCTTTTCCCAAGAGTTAGAGGGTGGGTGGGTAGGTAGCTCAGGTGCAGAGCACTTTTTTTTTTTCTTTTTTTTTTTGGTTTTTCTCCGGTATAGGGAACCGAACTCACGACTTTGCGCTTGCCAGGCAGGTGCTTTTGCCGCTGAGCTAAATCCCCAGCCCCAGGTGCAGAGCACTTGCTAGCCTATGAGAGGCCTGGGTTTAAGCTCCAACAGTGTAAAAGAAATAGATGAAATGCTCTCACAGCTTTCTGAAAATCTGGAATAAGACTTCCCTCCTTCACCAAGGTCATCAGAACCTCTGGACGGAGAGGGTGGGGAAGGCTGGTAAGGGCCCTGCTCATCTCTAATTCTCTCCCCCTCCCACCTCAGCCAGAAGACTGTTCCCTCCTTTCTGCAGACAGCCACTAGACCTGCCTTGGGGCCTTTGCCCTTGCTGTTACCTCTGCCTAGAACTTTTTCTTCCACCTCCTTATTGTCTGCCTCATAGCTCGGACAGCTTCTGGCAGCCTAAAGGTAGCAACAAGCTGTGTCTTTTGTCCACTGTCTCTGGAGAACAAAGCAGCAAATCTGGCATTTAATAAGTGCTTAATATCTATTTGCTAAGAAATGAGCTCCCTATCTATAAAGTACGATTCCCTTAAATTCTAGGCATTCTTCCCCTTTTGCATGCCCAACTTTAAGAAAATACACTGAGGTCCCTAAAGAATCATTCCTGCACCGAATTCAGACCTCTTTCCCCCATCCGTGAGTGCACATTTCCACCTGCTGCCTGCTGGGCTCACTGAATGGCGAGGAGCATCACACCAGCCGACGTAAAGCGATGCTCATGCGACTGATTGCCTGAGTGTTTCAGTACATTTTAACCTTGCAATTAAAAAAGCTCTAGTAGGAAGGCACAAAACAAGACATTGATATCAATGCTACAGAAAGCAGAAGTGCTATGAACTTAACTGCAACAAGATGAAAGTCTCAAGGTAGACCAAAAGCAGACGCTCCTTAGCCTTAAGCAAAGCATTCTTTTGGAGTAAAGTGAGAGCTGTACTGTGAAGATAATTCACAGAAACAAAGGCCAAAGGTGAAACGTCAGGCCTGGCCTGAAAAGCATGTCTAAGAGGGAACCTGCGACTGCGAACGGTACAGCAGTTTAGCATCCAAGCAGCGGCAGCCTCACCACACGCAACTCAGGCTGAGGAGAAGCGTTGCCTGGGGCCCCCAGCGCACAGAAGGGGAAAGTAATCGAGCACAGGGACAGGATCTCTAGAGAGATGCTCCTTCTCCTTCGGGCAGCTGAGATGGAGCACTGAGAGGGGAGTGTTTCGTTCTGTTTCTTTTTTTTCTGCGGTACCAGGGATCGAGCCCACGACCTTGCGCTTGCCAGGCAGGCGCTTATGCCACTGAACTACATCCCCAGCCCTCATTCCATTTCTTTTTAAACAAAGCCCTTTCACATGGTCTCTCACAGTCATTCCTGATTAAATCCTGACAAGGAACTCTAACAGGTGGCAAAAGAGAGGCTCTGAGATGAGGCACCTGGCCGGAGGTCACAGGATGACCCCACCGTCCCAGCCTCTGCCTACCCAGGTATCCCATCTCTGAGCGCATCTGATGGCTGCTCACAAGTAACAGGAAGTGAGAGAAAAGGAGAGAGACAGACAGACAGACAGACGGACAGAGAGACAGAGAGATGACGGCATCATGATGAAAGGCCCTGCACTCCACCACTGCCCAGCGCACCGTCTTTGCTCACTATTGCGCAGCTCTGCAGAGGTCGGGAAGGGGAACGCTCAGAGCTGACGGAGTCCTGTCCCAGGAAGAGGACAGCTGAGCTCCCGCACAGAGAGACAGATACTCCAGGCCTGAACGCGAAGTCCCCAGAGTGACAGGGGCTCTGTGTTCTCGCACACGGCCTCCAGCACAGCCCAGCGGTGCTGTTTGGGGAATGAGGCTTCCCCCAGAGGACGATGTCCCCAAGTACGCCGGGACAACTGGGACGAGGAAGTGCTCTGACCGCAGAGACGGCCCACCCTCCCAACACGTGCCGCCGGGGTCACCTCTCCCAGGATGACCCAGAGGCCGCCTTTTGGGCTAAGCGGAGAGTCTGGACACACTGCAGTGACGAAGTACTAACAAGGCCGCCTTAATTCACCGATCTGTGTGTCTTCTTACCACGGCCTGAAGATCCTCGCTATGACGGGGTCTAGTGACACACTTCTCAGCCTTGGCCCACAAGCAGGACTGTGGGGAGGGCTCCACAAAGCCCTGGTGCCTAGTCCCCCAACATTCTCACTGCCCTGGCTACGGCAGAGCTCAGGCCTGGGGAGACTGAAATGTTCCTGGTTGATTTTAACAAGCAGCCAACACAGAGAACCACTAGAAAAAGCCCTACTCTCAGCTTTGCCAGCTTCTCAAAAAGAAGAAAGCGCACAGCCCAGTAAGGTGAAGCCCTGAAGTCATAACAACAGGAAAACAGATCGTTAGCTTCTGGCACCTTCCTGGGTAATCGTCTCAGTATCGATCTCAGGTAGCACTACAATTTTATGACCTGTCATTTTCATGACTACATTTCATGACTCTATAAAAGTAGAGACTGGAGTTTGTCCACTGACAGGCAAATCCCTTTTCTGAACTTGAGAAGGAAAAAAAAATCTGAAAAAAAAAAAAAAAAAGAAAGATTTTTGATAAATGGAGCACACAGCTGTAAATGCATTTGTTGGTGTTCAGTAGAGTTCAGTCAAGTTGAATGTTACATCATAGTCTCTAAACTTTACTTTTGTTCTGTAAACCAGACATCACGAAAGTAAGTTTATTTAGTGCTGAATTTGGTTGTACTATAGTAATAAAGAACATGGTACTATTTACAAAGTATCTACTTCCAGTAATAAAGAACATGGTATTATTTACAAAGTATGTGTTATGTTGTTTAGAGTCCTTATCCATTTCTTCTATCATTTTCCTTTATTGTAGGACTCATTTTACATCATTGTTATAACCAGCTCTGAGAGAACAAATATTTTTACTATTGGTAAGACAATACTACTTCATGTTTCAAAACTCAACATCAAAATTATAGTCCCAGTTACTTGGGAAGCTGAGGTAGGAAGATTGCTTGTATACAAAAATTCAAAGCCAGCCTGGGCAATGTAGTGAGATCCTATCTCTTAAAAAATAAGTAAAATGAAATCGCAAAGCCTACATAAAAGATAAAACACATTAAATGCTGCATAAAGAAATAGCTGGTTAATCACAAGTAGATTAGAAATTATCTATTCAATGGGACAGTCTCAATCAAACACAAGTATTCAGACTAGATTTTGAAAACAGAAGTAAAAAGAGCTTATAGCCAAGAACAGCTTTGCAGAGAATAGTGTTTACTCTGATCTTTTTGAAGGTTCATTTGTGTTTCGAGAGAGGGTCTCCGTAGGTGGACGAGGCTGGAGTTGAACTTGCTCTCCAGTCCACGCTGCCCTCCAGCCTGTCCTCCTCTTGTCCCAGGCTCCCAGGGGCAGGGAGTACAGGTGCGATCTCAGAGGGGACGGTCAGAACAGCAGGACGCTTCCAGCTTCTTCACCTCATGAACAAGTCCTCATTTAAAATAACTTCGGTTCATTCCTCTCCTCTTTTTGAAGTGGATTTCATCTTTTTCTACTGTCCCACCTAGGTGTGGATACAGGTACCTTACAAATTTTCATTGTGTCCCACTAGATCTCTCCCTCCTCCCCATCCTGGGGATTAAATTAAGTTGAGAGCCCTCACGTGGAGCTGTGTACATCCCCAGTTTTTTGTTTTTGTTTTTGTTTTTGTTTTTTTCTAATTTTGAGACAGGGTCTTGCTAGATTCCCCAGGTGGAAGTCAAACCTAAGACCATTCTGCCTCAGCCTCCCTCGGTGCTGGGATTAGAGGCATGAGCTCTCTCTGTTCCTTTGAATACCTTAATAAACCCCTCCAAAAGGGCTCCACTTGTCTGTCACCTTATGTTAACAACTCCTTTTTGGTGTAGATACAATGGTAATGTTTTTAAAATAAGGACACATCATCACAGACCCACTCGGCTTCTCTCACCCCAGATTCTTCTCGTGTCTGACCAGGCACAAACCCGTTTCTACTCTGGGGGAGTATGTTAACTCTCAGCACAGACCGGAGGCCACTTTGGCTCAGTTTCTGCTCAGCTGTTCGCTTCTGATTGATCAAGCTGGGAAGTGCAGCTTGCCAGGGGCTCAACATGCTCGGCTCAGCTGCGGTGCCCTCTCCTCCCCAGCCCTGCTGTGAAGAGGGTGGTCTCGGGCGAAGTGGTGATGGCTACAGCTCCAGCTCTTACACACCCAGCCCTGGATCCACACTGAGGGTCACCGGGGCTCACTCCTACGTCCCTTCTGAGCCCGCATTAAAAATACCAATACAAGGATCGCCCCAGTGCTATTCCCAGTCCCACAGACTGTAAGAGCAAAACCCTACCCCTGCCCAATATCAAGCCTTAAACCACTATATCTCGGGCTTATCAAGTCCAGAAAAATTACCAGAAATGGTTTCAGTCAGGCTACAGAAATACCAAAACATGGTCCTCCACCTGAGCCCAACAGAAAGTACAAGACCTGCCACTAAAATTAAACAACTTGATTACACAATTCCTTCCATATTGAGGTCAGTGTCAAGATGACTTCTGTTCATACTGACTTCAGAGAGACAAAAGACAACTAGGGTCTTATTTAAAGAAGCATTTGACACCCCGGACAATGAAAAGAAGTAAAAGAATCTGTGTACTTTCTCCCTTTTAACAGGAAAGTTGAAGTCTTACACCTTTTTTTAGACCGCTATTCTGCACAGAGAGCTATCACTGAAAAATGGAGCTACCCCCGGAGAGGGTGTGACAAGTATCCTCCAGGAGATACTCATCGGCAGAGAGCCCCAGTGTTGAGCAAACCTCGGGCCATGAGAGTTTACATCACGTGCCAGGGAACAAAGTAGTTTTGCTCAGATATTGTAGACACATCTCCACAAACACCACAGAGAAGCTCACAGGGGAATGAGCTACGTAACTCATTTGATCCACATATCCTTCCTTTTGCTATTAGTAATCTATTAACTAAAACCTTAACAACTTTTCAAAGTCCACGGCTTTGTGGCAACATTTTACGGTAAGAAGTCATAACAATATGAAGCAGCGACTATTCAATGGGAGAAAAGTAAAGCAAGCTAAGTTTTCAGAAGAAAAGTGTAAAATACACAGTAAAGAAAAGGTGCATCGTGACCAAGTCCTAGCCACACTACCAATTCTTTGCTTTGCCAGAAAAAGAAGAGTATTTGGTCCCCACAAACAGAGACAACTATAACAGATCCAAACAGAGTCACCCGCTGAAGTTAATGGAGATGCTGGCTTCATCCTGATCATGACTTAAGCTCTTGATCAGTCTTCAAATTTTCAGTACATGTTCAATGAATTTTTTTCTTTAAAGCTACAGTCATAGTGAAACTTAGTTGGAAGAACTAAGGGCTTCTTGCTTTCACTGCTCTGCATGGTTTGTAGCTCGGGCCTTGTGCCTTTCAGAGGCAGAGCACAGCCGCTGAACCTTAGATTCATGACCAGACTTCACAGGCTGAGGGCTAAGCTGAGGCCAAACTTCAGACTCAGGTACCTGATCTGCCTCATATGACAACATGACAGTAGGAAGGCGAACTGACTTCTACCTACCTACAAAAACCAAGCGATAATGGTTCCTATATCATAAGGTCATTGTCAAGATTAAATCTACCAAAAGTTGCAAGTGCTTAGATAGTGAATGAACATTGTATGCTCAATAAATATTCACTGCGTCATTATTATCACCTCTCAAAGTCCGCCTGATAAACTGCCAAGGACATTACTTTCCACATATTAAAATCATCTCTTCTTAAAAAATAACCTCTTAAAGTTACGTTGTTTGGGAGTCAGGCTGACTTGTGTTCTATTTATTTAGTAACCAAACAAGCAAATTATTATCTCCTAGCCTTAAGTTCTTTCACCAATAATACTGTCAATATCCCTTCTAAGGAAGTGATCCCCTAAAAGAGGATGTGTATTCAATAAATGTTTGCTATTTTACTGTATCTTTGTGAAAGTTAATTATTTCCTGATGCAAAAGTAAAACAAATAACTATGCTGGCATCATTAGAAAATTATTCCAATCAAGAAACTTGCTTCCCCTTCTGTGGCAAAACCGATCATTTCCCAGCTTCTTTTTCTCCTTGGTCCCCACAGATTAATTTTTCGTCCTAGGAAAGGAACTTTAGATTGCATCATACAGCTCTTTGTCAGCTAATGTAGAGTGAGGAAGTGCAAAGGATCGTCTGCATCCTCAGCCTGGTTCAAGTTCTTCCTGGGAAGGATACGGAGGCCGCAGAGCCAAAAAAGTTCCTTCTGCTTCCTACAGAGGCTAAACAATGCGTGGAAAACACATCATTCCCGTGTGGGTTTCTCCTGTGTCCATCTTTGTTCATCTAAACATTCTTTCCCTTTTAGCCACACGCTTTGTTTTTATGCTTCAGCAAATATGTCAGAATATAATGCTGGCTTAAGTACAAGCACGGGTCTAGGTTCAGATGACCATACCCTTTGCTAGAGGCTTTACTTTTTGCAAATTAAAAAAAAAGTATGAGAAGCAGTCACAGTGGCGTGTGCCTATGGTCCCAGGTACTTGGGGAGCTGAAGCAGGATAATCAACTGAACACAGAAGTTTGAGACCAGCCTGGGCAACCTAGGGAGACCTTGTTTCGAAAAATAAAGTATGGAAATCATTTTCAGTGATTTCCACAAAATTGCACAGAAAATGCTAGAGGACAGAGCCCCATGGTCTAAAAATTATTTCTTTTAACAAAAGAGATAAGTATTTATGAAGCCTCTGCTGTATTTGGAGTACATCTACACAAATAATCACAGAGAAACTTCAAAACAACCTTGTTACTTATGACCCAGTGAAGACAGCCACTGGAGGACAATGAGACGCTAAGTGACCGGCTGAAGGTGACACCTCTCCAGCGGGGAGAAAGCATGCCTGCAGACGTGGAGCCAGGTCCTACCACACCTCGTTCTGCACAATGTCGCCTCTCATCAAGAAGGGAATAACTGCATAGCATGCAGGAAGCAACCATCGCTTCAGAGCTCCATGTGGGAAGGCTTAGATGCTGCGATCATGTTTGTCTTGTGGGTGGAGGAGCTGGGGCTCACAGAGGCAGCTCCCCCAGAGACACAGATGTTAGGGCACCGTCACCATCCTTGTCCAACAGTGAAGATTCGGCAGCAGAATGTGGCAGGACTGTCTGCAGCATCACCCTTAGATTTAGAACTCAGCCCCCAGAACTAGGAGATGGCTCAGGGGTACTTGCCTAGCATGCGTGAGGCCCTAAGGTCAAGCCCCAGCACCCCAGGAGCACTTAAAACTCAGCTTCCCTGGACTCCCTCCTCGTGGCCTTCATCCCAGAGTGACCAACACTGCCCGTGATATTTTGGAGGATCCCAATAAAGAGGAATTTTTTTTCCAGTAAAAGATCAAAAAGAAAAAAACTACTTCATCTGAGTATTCTTCTTGATAAAAAGCACAATAAGGATTTTTTTCTCTAACAATATTAAGCTTTACAGAAATTGCAATATTTATTTTACCTGGAAAGTATGCAGTTACATTAATAAACCTGGAAAGTGTTCAATCTGGGAGACATCAAAAGCCATGTACAAAATACAAAAAAAAAAGCAGTTGCTTGGAATTTATTACCAATAAGTGGCTAGACAGGGCACGGGGAAGCATCTGTTACTACTGTTTTATGTTATAGGAAAAGGAGGACTACAGAGGCTAAAGAACATCATCTAATGTCCCAAGACCAGTGTCCAAGAGCGTGGCCCAGAACGCAGTTTCTGAATCTCTGTAGTTGTGGTGTCTCACTTCACCTCAGACACCTTAAAGTTCACAATGTGGAACACGTCTTACAAGCTACTGTCTTGGTACTAACCCATGCACCATATTCTTTATCAAGACAAGGAAGGTCCGTCCAAGTTACCTCCCCATCTTTTCCTCTTTGATTTCCAGTGGAGGAACTCACTTCTTCCCTCGTAAATTACTTAGGTCCAGCATTCCCCTCCATTCCCACAATTCACCCCTTCTTTAAATGCTCTGTAGAGTCCTGCGGTTGCCCACAGAGGCACGCAGGGAACGTGCAGCTAGATTTAGCAAGAGCGCTTGAGGCCAGCGGAGAAAGGAGCTGGGAGTCTGGGGGCTGCAGACACTCAAAACCGCAGGCTCAGCATCTCCTCCTGGGGTGGGCTGTTCCCTGCCTTGACTTGGAGCACAGCTGAGACGTTTTCACATAAAGGTAGGTTCCTCGGTATGCCTGGAAGGGTCTTCACATTTTCATGTGAAATAGAAAAGAATGTGTGCTCTTCAATCTGTTTTTTCAGATGTTTAAATTTTCTGAGTATAATCTTCCCTTGGGAGCTTGCAGAGGTTGGGTCCAAGGCTCCTTATGAATATTAAAATCTGTAGATGCTCAAGTCCCTTATATAAAATGATGCAGCATATGCATATAACAGGTGTACATCCTCCTGTATACTTTAAATAATCTCTAGAGGCTGGGGAGTAGCTCAGTGGTAGAGCACGTGCCTAGCGTGTATGATCTGAACCCCAGCACCAAAACCAAGCAAGCAAGTAAGCACAGAAAACTTGTCGGTCACTTGTAATACTTAATACAATGCAAGTGTTACATTGCAAATAGCTGCCTGACTGCAGTGTTTAGGAAGTAAGGACAAGAAAAGGTCTTGTCATTATTGTCCTTATGGCGCAATATTATTCAAATATTTTCAATCCAAAGTTGGTTAAACCTAAGGACGTAGAACCTGGGAATAAGGAGCGTCAGTATCCATAAGGAACACCTCTGCCATTGCCAGTCAGTGGCTATGACCGCAAGTCACACTGCACGTACGTTCACGCGTAAGTATCCGAGGTATGTTTTAGCAATGATGAATAAATAAAACATTACTTCGTAGGTTAACAAATCCCACAGGTCAAATTAGGCTCCTTTCTGAAACAATATTAATAACAACAAAAATAAATATCAACAAAAATAAATATCAAACAAAAGTAAACATCAAAAATAAATATCAAAACTACTTGAAACAGAAGCAGCAACTAATTGGTAGTAGAGGTGCAACACTCCTTCGCATCAGAAACATGAGGCCTGCTTCACCAGAGAAATCACTGAATACACACCGTCCATTTGTACTTCAAATGCCTGGGCAGAGACAGACACGGCGTCCTTGAACAAGACGTCTGATTACATGTGGGCCAGTGGAAACCACCCGACTCCACCCGCACAAGTGCATTTATAAATTTTGTAGCTGCACAGGCATGGCTAGGAAAATCAGCTATGAAAGACTTGTGGCAGCAAACTTCAGTATTAATGAATAAAACGGCATTTAAATAAAGCTCAGATCAAACTCAAGGGTGAGACATGCAGCAACTGAACAACCAGGATGTGCAATAGCGTGAGGACCTGCTCTCCAGCAGAGGGACTGTAAGTCCAACACTCAGAGATATGCTGATGCCAGCCAAGCCCACAGCATGAAAACCTGTTTATCTGCCAAACCAACTGGCTTTCTATCGCTTTCCAATTCTTTACACTGCATTGTTTCACAAACCTACATTGGAAATTAAATTAAAGCTAAAAGCACAACAGCGGACGCCTTTGGGGAGATAACACCAGTGAGGAAAATAACACGCAAGGTGTCAACATCATCTTGCTTTTGGATCTGTGGTGGTTACACAGGGTTTGCACTGAACTAGACTTTCCTGTGTTTTTCTGTGTGTGTCCTACTTAAAACAAACCAACACATTCTCATATTGTGTCAACTTAAGGAGAAAATCCCCTCGAAGCCCATGAGGAAGAACTCCATTAGAAATAATCTTTTCAGACGGAGATGTAGCTCAGGGGTCGGGTGAATGGCAAGCACGCCCAAAGACTTAGGTTCAATCCCCAGCAATGAGGAAAAGAAATTGGAATCAATGAATACATGGGTAGAAATACCAGTATCACCAAACCAGGAAGTAACTCCTAGGACTACCTAACCCAGCCTGCGTACAAGGCCCTGCGGGACAGTCTCAGCCTGTGCTAACAGACCTCTCAGGAGAGAGGACGGCATCACACTGCAGCCGGGTGCCCTGCAGGTAGCTTTACCGTTAGAAACCTCTTCCTTACTTTCTAGCCCACGGTCTCTGCCTCTATCCATTTCTCTACTATCCTGCTGTCCCAGAGCCAGTTCAGTATCGTGTCAGCCAGAACCCAGGCGGCTGTCTAGGGGATGACGGGGCTGAAGACCCTGTCATATCTCCCACCAAAGAGTCCACATCAGACAGGGCAGGTGCATCACCAGCCAGAAGGGCAATTTACCAAATGTAATGAAACATCATTAGGATGTCTATTTGTACACATTTCTGGTTATCAACTTTCTTTCACCATTTTTAAAAATTATGATGAAATTTACATCTTGACTATTTTTAAAGGTATAATTCAACCACCACTATCATCCATGTCCAGAACTCTTCATCTTAGAAAACCAAAACTCTGCCCATCAAACAATAATTCCCATCCCTAGCTCCCTACAGTCCCTGGAAGCTACTATCCTATTTTCTGTCTTTATGCATCTGACTGGCCTAAGTATCTCATATAAGTGGAATCATAAGATATTTGTCTTTTTTTTCACTGGCCTAGCAAAATGTCCTCATGGCTCGTCCATGCTGTATTAAGTATCAGCATTTCCTTCCTCTGTAAGCCTGAGGAATAGTCCATAAAACCTTTTGTTTTACACATTATTGTGAATAATTCTGTGTTGAACATGGGTGTTCAAGTATCCCCTCAAGACCTCACTTTCCATTCTGCTGGACACAAACTCAGAAGTGGGACTGCTGCCCCATATGGAACCTCTACATTTAATATCTGAGGAATTGCCATACTGTTTCCCTTAGCGGTTGCACCATTTTGCCTTACCTCCAGCAATGCCCAAGACTTCCAGTTTCCCCACATCCTTAGGACCATTTGTTATTTTGTTTGCATTTTGGGGAAGTAAAGCAACTTCTGATAGTTAATGATGACAACCATGAGCGATGCGTTTCTCACGTGGCTTAGTTTGGCCCATCACATCCTGGACCCTCGCTATCAACTTCTGGAGTTTAAATATAAGGACCCTAGGGGCTGGGGATTTAGCTCAGCGGCAAAAGCGCCTGCCTGGCAAGCGCAAGGTCGTGAGTTCGGTTCCTGGTACCGGAGAAAAACCAAAAAAAAAATAAATAAATAAATATAAATAAATAAATATAAGGACCCAGGGACGAAGAAGCCCGGCAGCCCACGGCGAGGAAGGGATGCACTTGGGACCTGAGCGCAAACGTGATCAGCTCCACATCCCGCGCTCTCATCACCTCTGCACTGCCTTCCCTCTTACTGTAACTCGAGGACAAGAAGGTAACTGCCCCACCCACAAGGACAGCAAATTAATGGGGTGAGATTCTTGTCTGTGAGCAACTCAGAGACAACCAAGCACAATAAACTCCTCTAGAGCAGGCGTTGATGACTCGGGCTTGTATTTCCCCGAAGCACACACAATGCCTAACACGCAGTGCTCAGTGAACGTACACGTTTTAAAGTAAAGTGTGATGATCAACCCCAGTCACCATCAAATTCACACCAGTCTGCGTGTGCAAAGGGATCCCAGGTTGGAAAACCACACACTACGTTATGAATTAGCAATCGAGATCACGCATTATCTTCCTTCCGATGTCTTGCCTCTGACCCTGCTTTTCTGTTTCCTTATCCTTCGTCTATTTTCTCACTTCCCTCTTCTCTTCCCTCCCGCCCTTTTTCTTTTTCTATTTCAAGACTATCTACTGAACATGACTTCATTTCACCGATTACCATCAAACCCGAAGCAAATCTGTCATGAACCAATCACAGACAGGAAGAGCCTTGGACCAGTCTGGGCCATGTGACGGACAGGGGTGGGAAAACCGCTGCTATAGTGTTCAAAGAGAGGACACACCTCAAGAAATCCGGTTCTGTTAGGAAGAGAGGGAGGGCAATATAGCTGGTGGGGTTCAGGGGGCCTCAGCAATGTAACCGAGCATCCTGTCTCCATAACTCAGTGAGCTACTCAGTCAGTCCAACGACAGAAGACCTCTAATGTGCAAAACAGCCCAGAGGGCAGAAAGAGAACCACGAGACAGACACTGTGCGAATCACCTTGTCAGTGGCACGTGCCTGTGGGCCCAGGCACTCAGGGAAGGCTGAGGCAGGAGGATCACCCACAGCAGACACTAACATTTGAGAGCCAGTGTTCAGTGGGAAGTGACTGTTCCCTAAGAAGTATGTGTAAGACACACTACCAAAACCACTTCACTCTGTAGAAGCCCATGATTCTAATACCGGATACAAGGAAAGTAGGTGATGCTAAGTCCTGTAGTTGACCCTGGTCCCAGAAGAGGGCAAGGGACTGATTAAAGTGGGTTTGATGATAACATTTAAGCTGAAGAAGTATCATGATGACAGCAACAACGCACTGTGTAAGAGTCATTCACCAAAGCATGTGGAAACTGTTTTTCTACCAGACTCTTGAAGGATTACTCACTTGAAATGGAATTTAAGGAAAATTATACTTAAACCCACATTGTGTATTTTAATTTATTTAAAACTCCAAAAATAACTGAAAAACATGAAGTAAAGGATATGCAGAGAAATCACGGAATTTACCATGATAAAATCTCCTTGTTCTATGTTTGAAACAATTCAAAAAGTTGAAACAATCCAAAAAGTCAATATGGCCAGCTGAGATGGCACACACCTGTAAGCTCAGCTACTCAGGAGGCTGAGGCAGGAGGATGGCAATCTGAGGCCAACCTGAGCAACTTAGGGAGACCCTGTCTCAAAAAGTCTGCCATGTAGCTCAGGGGTAGAAGACCCCTGGATTCAGTCTCCAGTTAGAAAAAGAAAAGAGAAAAAGTACACAGGGTTGGTGACACAAGACTGTAAACTCAGTATTCTGGGAGGCCAAGATAGGAGGGTCTCGAGTTTGGACTCAGTCTGGGCAACTTAGTGACCCAGCAAGACTC
The DNA here is from genome assembly GCF_000276665.1 of Chinchilla lanigera. Taxonomy (NCBI): domain Eukaryota; kingdom Metazoa; phylum Chordata; class Mammalia; order Rodentia; family Chinchillidae; genus Chinchilla; species Chinchilla lanigera. Next base: position 15,004,362 of record NW_004955454.1, on the reverse strand, counting down.
TGTCTCAAAATAAGAAATAACAAAAGGTCTGGGGAGGGAGCTCAATGAGAAGTCCCTGGGTTCCATCCTCAGGGCCACCAGAGAAAAGCAAAAAGAAAACAGAGAAATGATGCAGAAAGACAAGAGCCAGCTATTACAGTGCCACATCTGAGCCTACCAATGACCATACACTCTGTACCACAATCACTGGAAGTCAGGGATTGTACGTCTGTTTATTGAATCTGCTTATTACTCTACAAGTCAGGAAGGCTCTCATTCATTTACGCAGCCCAGGTTGGGGAGCTCCTTCCCTTTTCGGAATCCCCAGGCTGTTTTGCACCTTTGCTTTGCCCTTGAAGGTCTCCAACTAGAGAATTCCTTCTTCCCACGCTGGCTGGAGCTCCCTGATCTCACAGCCCCAGGAGTCCTTTCTTGCCGCAAGCAGAAGTCTTCGCACACACATCTAAGGAAGTACTGTCCGCACACTTGATGTCCGCAGGCCTTCAGTAATCAGGGTATCCCTGAGCGAGAGACCACACTCCTAATGCACGCACGCTCTGGGCCCCCTGAACTTCCTGGCATTTGGGGGTGTGCAGACTGCAAGCTCAACTTACCAAAGACCTGACGCCCCATCACACAGCGACTGTGCTAGGGAGGCGGGTGGTGGCTGCTTCCCCTGCTAGACTCTGGACCTTCCTTATTCTGTATCTGTTTGTTGATGGAAAGAACAGAGCTCCTCCCCTCTAAGGTAGAAGAGGAGTAGTAACGACAGTCTAGCAGACAGTCTAACAGTAAAACAGCTACCTTCCATTGTCCACCCACTGTCACTGGAAACAGTGCTACAGAGTACATGTAAACTGCTGATCACATCACAAGCTTGAGAGGTAAGTATTATCATCTCCACCTGATAAATGAGGAAATAATAAGCAACTTGCCCAAAGCTGTGAGTGGAAGAACACGGGAAGTCAGGTCTAACATGGAAGTCCATTTTCCTTCCACGTTATACAGTCTCCCCTCAACTGAAATGAATAGTGCCTCAGAGGTATTGAATGTGGTAGGAACTCAGCATGTTGTACCTGATTATGCGGGTAGTTGCTTAGTCTTGACCAAATGCTGCCATTCCAAGATACGGTGATGCTTTTGGTAACTATAAATCATAGGAATCCCAACACGAAGTTGCTCTATTACGATATACTCGCCTTCTCTTAAATCAGATAAAAAAGGCGACTCCCCAGAAATTTAGATCTCCACTCCAAACAGCTGATGTCTTCAATAATGTTGTCATCATCAGGAAAACGCAGGCAAAATGTGTGGGTAAGATCAGTACAATGCAGGGCAAGTATGAAGTAGCTACTTGTGGACAACCAGGACAAGGTTAAGCCTTCCGTTCTCCTAACAAACACAACAAGTGTTTCCTAGCTCCGCGTTAATCTCTGGGGAAGTCCCTGTGATCTTCAGTTAATCATCTACCTATTCAAAGGTAGTAAAGCAGTAAAGCAGTGTCAATATCTTTTCATTCTTTGGCTAAATAATAAGTATCTTGTTATGAAAAAAACGTAGCAAGAAACTGCCTGTGATGACAAAAACTTGGCTTCTCTGTAAAAGGCTGCAAGGTCCCCTCTCCTTATGCAGTAAAATCCGTCACCTAGTATTACAGCTGACGTATTACACCTAGTATTACAGCCGAGGCCTCTCCCAGCCCTACCCCTGCTCCCCACAAGTCCTGGGTCACAGAGCGATCCCAGCACGCTCCCTGCAGGACCCAGCCTGCCTCTCTCACCAAAACCTCCTCTTCCCATGTACGGGGGCCTCCCCGCGACAAGATCTCCTACAACACGCGCAAATTTGTACCCCAACTCCTCACGCTCCGGCTGGCTCCAAAAACATACTGAGGGGCGTCACTCAGGGGTGTAGCACCTACCTAGCAGGAGTAAGGCCCTGGCTTTATGCTTACCACCTCAGATAAGAAAAACAACAATAATAATAATGATAATAGAATGAGGATGGCTCACTACACTGACCACTAAGCCACTACAGTTGTGAAAGCTTCAAGGAAATATTGTACTCCCAGCATTCCGGGCACCTCAGTTCTCCTGGGCAGGCTTGCTTACAGCTACACCTGGCTTTCCATATCCACACATCCCACACCTTTTTTTAACCAATCACTGATATAAAATATTCAGAAAAAAGTTGCATCCGGGGCGTGGGTGTGGCTCAGTAAGAGAACACTTCCCCAGCATGCTGGAAGCTCTAGACTCCAGCCCAGCCCCAGGGGAGAAGAAAGGCATCCGTGGGGAACACCTCCAGACACGGTTTCACACCGTTCCCTAAACCCTCTCCTCTAACATCTGTTTGCATAGCATTTTCATTATATCTGGTACTATAAGTAATCCAGAGGGGATTTATTTATTTTCTATTTTTTTTTTGTTGACTTTTTCTCTCTACAAAAAAAAAAAAAAAAAAAAAAAAAAAAAAAAAAAAAAAAAAAAAAAGAACAATAGCAAAATATAAACAAAACAAAGCAAGGACATTAAAAATGATACAGGGTTTCAAACCAAATGATAGGGATTAACAGTGGTTGCTATATTACATATTGTTATCCTCAATGAAGTTGCTCAGATTGCCAGATGTAACAATGGAAGATTGATCAAATCATTAAAGGGAGTAAGAAAATAATAATTTAACAGAACATTAGAGACGATACATAGTGTCACTAGACCGGATGGTAGGAATTCACCAATGGTTGTTACACTGCAGATGGTTGTCTTCACATAAGTTGCTCAGATTACCAGATATAAGCACGCAAAATTGGTCAAAATGTATAAAAAAAATTAAAGCATTAACTGTTCCCCTCAGCAAACCACCAGAGGGGATTTAAAGTACATGGGTGGATATGCGTAGGTGTACCAATACTATCCCATTCTATGCAAGGGGCTTGAGCATTCCAGGCTGGTAACTGGGGGACCTGGACGCAGCCCGCAGGCACCTGGGGGTGACCGCGTCCCCGCCCTGCTCCAAGTGCTCTGACGGACCTCACCTGCAGGACTGCAGGGCTCTCGCTGGCTCCCCGGCTTCATTTCACTGCTCCCAATCCTGTCGTTTTAAAATCATATTCAATGCTGCTCTTTTAAAGATAAAGATACGGGCTGGGGGTCCAGCTCAGTAGTACAGCACTAGTCCATGTACGCAAGGCTAAAGATCCGGCACCGTAAATAAAAAAAAGATGTACAGAAGGAAAAAAAAGATAGCATTCAGCATCACCCAGAAACAGTAACCTCTAAGCCTTCAGTGTAAAAATGTTGTATACATGGAACTTATACATGATATGTCCCATATATGAATATTTTATTTCAGAAATTGTATCATATCCCTTCAGCTTTTTAATGTTTTTTTTCCTATGAGGAAGTCTAACGGAATGGTATCTTTTGGGACATCTACAAGGAATTCCACTGCATGGGTGTATCTTAATTTGTATTTGTTTGTTTGTTTTTGTGCTGGGGTCTTGTGCTGTGGTGACGAGGCTGGCCCTGAACTCCCAAGCTCAAGCAATCTTCCTGCCTCAGCCTTCTGAGTAGCTGGGACTACAGGTGTGCCACAGCACCTGGCTTATTTTGTATTTGTTCAATACCCCTCCTACCTGGCCCAGGCTTACAAAGTCACTGGATTCTCCTCTGCATGTTTTCTACCCTGATGGTGCCGAATGGACTGGCGCAGACTACTCTAGACCCCGAAGGATTGGTGTGCTCCTTCACCAGATTTTTTTTTTTTTTTTGCCATTTTTGTTTTTGATTTTACAGGCAGAGAGATGTCTATTTTGGTGCACATGGAATATCTTTCTGGATAGGGGCTGTGGCCAAAGAAGTTTGACAATCACTGCTGTGCTCCAGAAATTTAAAGGGCCACAGTTTAAGCAGTTTGAAAAACAGCCCTGAAGAACTATTGTTAGGATTAAAAAAAATTGTATACTGCCCATCAAAAGACTTCAAAATATCAGCTTAGAGTTTCACAATGGTTTCCATAGTGGAGGATTTCAAAATGTATGTCTTGCTGTTGCTGGCAAATCAAGGGGAGCCCCTGTGAGCTCTGCCTGCGAGGGACCCACACGAGGACAGTTCAGGCCTCCCCACTGCTCTCCTGGGTCCCTCTCCTGTTCCTCCCTCCCTCCAGAGCTAACTAAAAAAGGGGAAAAGCCGACAGCCAGGCCGGCGGGGCCCAGCCAGAGGCCGGCCCAGGAGCACAGCTGGGGGCAGGGGAGGTATCACTTCCTCGCCGCCTCTTCTCTGGGCCTCCTCCCTCGCGACAGCTCTGCTCGCAGTGACACAGCTTTCCCATGGAAAGCAGAAGTGGTTTCTCCACAGGGCCTCCAGCAGCCGGCTTCTCCATTCCCCGCACCCCTAAGGGAGTTAAGATTTACAGGAAGGGGAGGCACCCACGAGGCCCAAGCACCAGGCGGCCACCGTAGCTCCAGGTGGAGGCACCATGAACGCAGACCCAACTCTGCAGAGGCCCTACGGCCTCTCACTGGCGCCCAGGGGGACCAAGGAGGTCAGGACAGCTCCCTGGCATGGGTTATCTAGAGAGCGGAGGGTGAGAACCAGAGACACATTCACAAGGAGCTTCCCGTCAGTCAGGTTTGGCATCGGTAAAGGATGGTAAGAGGGTCTGTGGTTCAAGACAGAGGTGGGACACACAGCCAGGGCAACACTCAGCTTTGTCTGAAGCATGAAGTGCGAAAAAGGAAATGAGACACACTCAAAGTCCCTCTGAGCTACGCTGGCGCAGCCTCCTTCCCTCGGCTCTGCACTCACCGACAGAGCCTGGACGGTTGGGAAACTGCAGCTCAGACTCACTGTGCAATTTTACCTCCAAGTGTGCTGTTTTACAGGCCACAGGTTAGGGATCTGAGGATGTGAATCAAGGAAGAATCTGCAACAATGAGGCTAACGCACAATCTCCACCCGTAACCGGCCCACTCACACCGCGTCAGCTCCCGGTTTGCAGACGTATTTGTAAGACGGCGGGAAAAGAGCTAAAGAAGGCAATGGAGAAGCGGGCTTAGAAATCCGCTGAGAGTAACAGAGCACGCAGAAATCAGCGTCACTTTGGAAGAGTCCTGCGCCCACGAAAACTGCAGCCTGACTAGAAATACAATTTTAAGGAACAGCTTGTTGGAGAATAATGTTGGCAGCTTATTCAGTAAGAAGAAGAATGAAACACTAAACCAAAGTGAAGAAGAAACCCAACAAAGAAGAAGAAAAGGGGATTATAGGCCCTTGCCCTGTCATCACGGATAAACCCTCCTGATTTAATTATTTAAACCTGCTACCCTGGGTTATACGAGTTTTTCACCTAACTTAAGCCCAAAACAAGAGAAGATCCAAGTCTTTGAACTGGCCGGTTACAAAATTTCTAATCCCTCTTTGGTAGGTTCCCAGACCATTCTCTATACTTGGGTGTCTCCCCCAAAGTGGGAACTTACTCAAAATAAATTTTAGAAATGATGATAGAGTATACTCAGGGTTTCACAATGTAAGTGTCAGGAAACTAGGCAGCTGTACGAAATATTTCAGTATCTCTGAGTGAAAAAAGAAACTTCCTCTTCTACATCCTTCCCTCGGCTAAGCTGCAGAGATGGGAGGCCATGAGTGTACTTCACAGAAATCTTGGCAGACGGGCCTACACCCAGAAGGCTCTCTAGTGCCGTCAGAAAATGAAACATCGTGCTGCTTTGTGTCCTTTGCGCCCCACCTCCTAACTCCGCGCTTTTACCTCAAATGATGCTCTGATTTAGAAAACAGTCACACAGAAGGCGGGGCTCGTCTTAGGGAGGAACTTCTAACAGAGGCGGGCAGGAGTTCTTTGCCAAATATACCTGGGGCCCTTCTGTATGAACCAGTAAGTACTTCAGCAGCTACTGACTACAGCAGTCACCACAGCAGGCTGACTGGCAGCCATACAGTTACCTTAGCAGTTACTGGTGAGCTCTCCCCCACCCCTAAACAGGAAACCATGCTGAGAAACACAGAAATTCATCTCTAGAAGACAGTGCACAGCTGGATGATATCTGCTCCCGTGCTGAGCAGTTAATTCAATTATCAAGCGATACAACAGAATTATTTCAGGACTCTACTTCATTTCTAAAATGTATATTCACTGGTAATTTCCCACCACTTTGTCTGTAATTCGGTAAGCCCCCTTATTACTGTTATCCTTCTTTTACTCTTTAAAATTAAAAAAAAATTGAGACTTAAAAAAATGCACATTAACTAATAAATTTGCTCCTTTGCTTTTCAGTAACTGAGTACCTACTACAGATCCAAAAGGAGAGACATGGGAAAAGCCAGAAGACACACCTACTGTCCCAAACGGTATCACTGAGGCTGCGCCCTTGGACCAGCCCTGAACCTCCCCGTGGGTATCTGTCCCTGCCTATCATGGGCCATGATAAAATGCAATGAAGTCAGAGATCAGGAAGTTTCAAAGCCCTTCACAAGCAAAGGTATCGCACTCATACTGTAAAAAAAAAAAAAAAAAAAAAGCCCAGGAAAGATCTGAGCTGTCCTGAACAAAGTCCTACTAACGATTACAGTGACTCCGCAACGTTAACGCCGACCTATGTGTGATGGAGATCATCACCTATGTATCACAGACGTCGTCGGTACCAGGGAGGTGTCACCGTGCCCCACCCATGGGCACATACCGTGTCAGTGTGCATCTGCATCGAGCCATACCTTTTCATGCTGCTAAGTGACAACTCTACACTTTCACGGCAACCAAGTGGATTCTCAGATGTTCGGGTGATTCATTGCTAAATATAGATGAAACTCCAAAGCTTCCAAAGTCATTGATTCATAAAGCTGCTGGACCACTTTTCTGCTAAAAATAAGTTACTACAGTGGGAGAGGGATCTTCAAAGTCCTCACGGACCCGCTCAACATGAAATCATTCTCTCGAAATGAATTATTCTCATGGAATAACATGAAATCCTTCTCTCGTATCCCTTGATGCTAAGATAAAGCGGGGCCCGCTAGCTCAGCAGGAGACACCCAGGGTCCTCACGGAGGCTTCTCTCCCAGCAGCGCAGAGCGAGGACCGGCCCTGAGCGGAGACTAGGACGCGAGGGCTGGCCAACACCTTCCTCAAATCCCCAGCACGGGGACCGGGCCAGAAAGGGCCAGCCCAGCTTCCCGGGCAGGCCCTCCTCCCTCGCTCCAGGCAATCCGCGAGCGCCCCGGGCTGTCCCTGGGGACCGGACAGAGAAGGCTGTGGCGCGGCGCGCGGTCTGCACGCGTGCGGACGGATCACGGCTTCGCCCCGCCGCCAACGAGCCGGGCGCAGCAGCCGGCCGGGGCGCCCCC